>NC_089202.1:20944114-21244114 GCF_963930695.1 Labrus bergylta
CGTCCAGATAGCAAAAGCTGGGGCCTTGATTTCCAGCCCCATCGGTGATTAAAAGCTCCCCCTTCTGCCTGACATTGTGACCTTAACCCCCGGACCTCCATGCTCCAGGGTCACTTAACCTTGAACCCAATTACAAGATAAGGTTACTTAAGTGTGACCCTCACTGTGCTCCTCACTCAGTTAATAGGACAGGCTCTAGGAGAAAAGGGCCAGCGATGCTGATACGCCTCTAGGTTAATTCGCTGGGTTGACAAAGGTCGCGAGCAGTGGCCATAAAGAACGGGATTGCACTTCGATTTCTCATGCAAAGTGAGACTCAGCAATACGATATCACGGCGGGAGCCAAAGAGCAGAGGCAGCAGAGCTTGTGTTCTGATAAGATGGTTTCATCACCAGGTGCCATTGCTGAGCTCAGAGTTTGATCCAAGTATGCAAAAATCTGCATGGAGTTTATTTCCTGTGGATACACAACTCCAGTGTTTCTGTGTAAGTACAATCTTTAAAAGTTCATCCTGAGAAAGTGCGTAAAAGTACGTAGTCACTTCTCAGAAATGACAGAAGAACAAATATGATGTTTAAAATGTCATTATCAAAATATAGTAGTCCAAGCTTTAGTGTCTAACTCTCAAAGAAGACCATGGGTGCAAAGGAAAACAGAAACCTCAACCCCACACTTACTCGTCCATCAATTAAAATGAACATCACTGATATCCCATGTGAACCATTCATTCCCTGGTTTCAAATGGGGAGTTAGATATTTTAAAGTTGAATTTGATTTTTTAAATAAAACCAAACATGTGGAATTAGTTGACAATCATTTAAAGCATATTTACACTGTACAACTTCGTGGGCAGAAGCCGTAAATTTTATAGATTTTTGTCAGGGGGAAAACAATGCATATTACGAGTGTTTATCTCTTTATATTTTCCTCCAACCAGTCAGACAGTGCAACATATTGAGAGTAAAGGCTTCTCGGCTTAACTAAGCCAATAATGTGTGACTGGTTTGGTTTGTCCTGTGTCACGTCCCGGCTGTATCATGTGGTAAACTCTTACCCTGCCTCTAACCCCTTCAATCTGGCATTATCCCCCTTGGATCAAAGCCAATGGGCTGGCTTAACAAGCTGGGACACATCAGAGCAGACTGGAGGGGAGGTGAGGGGCTAAGGGGTGAAAACAGCAAGCAAACATGCACTGTATATCATGGCAAAGCCTGCTGGGATATCGTCTGTGATTTGGTGATGCCTAAACAACTCCATTTCACTTTGCTGCTTACTCAGGCGGTGGCTTTTTAAGTTTTTCTTCTACCGAAGAGCTTCCTCTTACACTACTAAGATGTAATTAGATTCATCCATGAGCAAAAAAAATATATCCAGATGCCATGAAACACATCAGGAAATTACTAGTTAATCTCCACAATCTATGCATTCAAATGGAGAAAATTTATTATCCGACATGTAAGCATTAATTGTGTTCAATTAAAGGGATTCCAGTTGATTGTTTTTTTTTTTTTAAATGGAGGCTTATCTTCAATCTAGGCTATATTTTGTCCATGGCTAGTAGCATTTGGCTGCGCTGTCAGACAGGAAACAGCTGCTAAGTAATAATAAAGCTGGTGGTTGATGAAAAAGCAATTAGTTATTTGGTGCTTTTGCCAGAAATTGCAGAAGATCTGTGACTCAATATTTAGGAACGGATAATCAAACATGCTCTGTTAAAAAAAAAAAAATTAGACTGTTAGGACAAAGTACAGAACAGTATTAGTTCTGCTACTGCTAATATCACCACTTTTAATAATAAATGCAAACTTTTCTCACTAATATAATACTAAGTGGAAAGAATAAGAGTGGCACACAACATGTAACTAAAGCATTCACCAAATTCACTTGCTAGCAATATTTTCTGTCTTCATGCAAAGGGTGGGAGGCTAAAACACTCTCATGGTGTTGCTGTATTTCAAGTTTGGGATTCATACCTATCTCTGTAACTTCATAGCTTCCTATTTGATCAACAACTGATAGTCACAACACTAATATTAAGATTTAATAGTGTTTTTAAATATTATTGTAAAGGTTCAAATCCCTTGCCAACAGTAGGCTAATGTTAGCAAACAATACAATAGGCTACTGTAGCTAATAAAGTTTTACAATCAAATCTGATAACTCATTAGCCCTTCTTAGACAACTGCTTACACTAGCTATTATCGAATCCCTTGCTTACATTAGCTGATGAGATACATTAGTAAAGGTGGGAATTATAACTGTAGGCCTAAAGTTAGCTAGCTAACGGTAACAGGTTGACTGCTAACGTTAGCATATTTCATCTTAGGTGTTTGCAACTAAAAAGTAATTGTTTATGCTTTACTGCCTGATATACCTAGTCTTTTTCAGTTGCTGATTATTGAAGAAGTAATGTTTGCAATTTGATTCTATACAAACAAAAGCTTGATTACAGCAGTCCATCATTACAAAATGATATTAACTTTCCACCTAGAGCGCGACGGCAGAAACAATAGCTTGTAGACATTGGGAAATGAATGTTCCTCAAGACTGAAACATATTTTTGGTTTTTGATCTTGTAAGTCAGCTGTGGTTGGACACTTAGCGTGGCACTGCCCACAAATAAGTCTCTCAAATCAAGTCCCAACACTTGGCGGCACCACTTTGTTTGAGGTCAGTTGCTGAAATAGGTCATGGTTTTCCTGTAATGAGAGACAAAGGGGGGTTTGATTAAATTTTGCAGCCGTAACGGTCATCAGGCTCCCAGCACACACTAGTCAAGCAGAAGAAGGGACTGTATGTCCTCATCAAAATTCCAATCATAAACCCAAAACAAAAGCTTTCAGGTTCAGTTCTATGGTGTTGATAAATGGCCTGAAAGAAAGAAAGAAAAAAAAAAAAGGATTAACGTTGAGTCAATTCAAGCCCACCAATCAAAACCTCTCGGTGACAAGCTGTTTGCCTTATGTGCTGAAAAGGGCAAACGAAAAGAAAAACCTTTTAAGATAAGAACGGTCAATTTAATATGGAAGAGGATTAGGGCCACACATGAAAAAAAATATTTGAGTTCTCACTTTATCGACAGAGTGGTGACTTCAAAGTCAGAGTTTTGAATGTAACCACAGATTTATTCCATGTGTCCCTTATCCACTTTCATATAACTCAAATATACATTTTTCACACGTGGCCCTTATCTTCCTCTTTAGTTTAAAGTCCCAACGCAATGAAGAATACATTTTTCACGGTTTTAATCCAGCGTTCCTGCGTTAAATCTTCATTCATCTGCCATTATCTGCCAAATGCATTTCAATAAAGCATTATCTGAGTCTTTTTACATCATATATACATATTTAACCATATTTACTCTTTCTGTAAAATGTTTCAAATGTCTGACGACTCCTGCACTCAGAGGGGTTTACACATTTTTGACAAATTAAAAATCTTTGTCAAAGCTAACGATGCACTCAAATTCATCCTAATTGTTATGTCCCGCCTTCTATCTTGTGATCTGTTCTACACATATACTGTAAATGTTGAAAGGCTCATCGTCGACAGCCGCCATGCTGGAAATCCTGTCTCAACCTAACTTTCAGTCAACCTAACAACAGGCTGAGAGCTGGAGCTGAGGCAGGTTTTAAGCCTCTTGACGAACCGTTACATCGCGCCCACCTGTCAATCATGTCAGCTACACGTCTAACTATGGAGAACACAAAACAGAGCTTTTTTTATTCAGTGTGCCCATGAGGAGAATTACTAATCAGACCTATTTCATTTTTTGTACCAGGCTGTAAGCATGATAATTTTTTGGCTGTGTTTGTGACTTCCGGCGATCCTGGAGCCAGCCTCAAGCGGACACTAGATGAACTGCAGGATTTTTAACTTCCGCACTGGCACTATCGGTTCTACCTCTTTCAGTAGGATACATGTGTGACAATTTCATGGGGAATTTAACAAATAATTTCTTCATAAAGGACTTTAGTACAGGTATAAAATTTGCAGTTTACTACTTCAATAGCAACAGATATTAGAGCATATTGGTCTTATGACCAGGTTTGTACTATATCCACTATTTTTTTAAGCCACATCACTACACTCTTGTATCCCCTTGTGCTTGATAACAGCTTTGATCTTGATCATTTTTTGTTGTTCATTGTTAAGATAGAAATATTAATATCAGAATACAGAGTAATGCAATAAAATATTCTTGTTTTCCTACGCTAAGGTTGCCATCTGATTGCCACACAACTTGGGTCAAATAGAAGGCAGAAGATCAGCTGAGAGGAGCAGAGAGAGAATGCATTTGTATAAAAATGAGAGCTGTATGCAAAGAGAGGATGTGTGTGTGTGTGGGTGTGTGGGTGTGTGTGTGGGGGTTGGTATTAGAGAATAAAGAAAGAGAGAAGCTGCTCTAACAGTGGCCCGCTGACCGCCGGTTGAACCTCTCTCTGAAAAAGAGAGGATGTGTGTGTGTGTGGGTGTGTGGGTGTGTGTGTGGGGGTTGGTATTAGAGAATAAAGAAAGAGAGAAGCTGCTCTAACAGTGGCCCGCTGACCGCCGGTTGAACCTCTCTCTGAACTGAAGATGAACCTTAAACTTGAGGATCTTCGGTCACGGATTTCCCTGGGAGCTACAGACAGCGGCAGCTATAGCCCACTGAATGATGCTCACACACTCACCCACACACACACACACACACACACCCAATACAATCTTGCTAACTGCACACACACCCTGTCAATGTAACACACAGATAATTCCACCATCAGCGCTGTAGTGAACACAAATCCACTCAAAACAATTCTGCTGGTGTGAAATCTGCACACACACACACACACACACACACACACAAATGCACACGCCCATATGTGCACACATTGATCCTCTGAACAAGCATGTTAACCTTGCCCCCTTGCCTTATGTACATTTTTAGCTGGTACATACTAATCCACAGAGCTTTGCAATCATGTAGAAAAGTACCATGCAGGATGTGTAGGTGTGCCCAGTTCACAGAACGACGTGCACACAAAAATACACTCACACACTCACACACGCGTGGGCTTTTGTGCATGTAGACCACTCCAGCAGACATGTCAGAGGTTGTTTACCCACCCCCACCGTGGCACACCCATGAGGGCAAAGCAGAATGCACGGAGGGGTCACGGACCGGTCACCACAACACATAATGATCCTGGTTCTGTCTTGTGCTCAGCTGACAGACAGCCGGAGAGAGGCGGGGGGGCAATAATGGCGGAGGTTAGAGCAGAAATACACACACTTGATTTTTATCCTGCGTTCAAATAGCGCTTGTTGAGTTCATATTGGTCTCATTTGGTTTTAAAGCTGCGGTTAGGAATGTAGCCGTAGGGAGTGAAGGATAAGACGAGGAAGAATCTTTTGTGAGGAGATCTTTCAAAGCTGTAACCTCACTGTAACCTATGTTGTCAGGTCTGGGTGATGACCAGCTCAGGATGTCACAACATGCCACAACAAAGAAGCCACGCTTACAAGATCCAGACTGTCCCCCAAAAAACTGACTCAGATTCCTTATTTTGTCTCCTGTTTACTCTTGTAAAATGTGGTGAGCTGTCGTCGCGAAGCTGTTTTCTAAAAAAAATTTTGCATGTTAAAAAAGGTTCAAACCAAAGAAAACCTCTTGGGCAGAAAATTAAAGACAACAGGAAATTGACAAAACTGCAGTTTCTTGAGTGGCCACTTGAGTTTTGCTGTGAAAGCGAGTCAGCCACTATAAAACCAAATGATAAAACTCCCTTCTTTAAAAAGACATTGTTGGAGCGCAGGTGGCTTAGTGGTTAGTCAGCCCCATGTAAGGAGAAGTAGTACTCAAAGCAGGCGGCCCGGATTGGTGACTTCAAAGTCAGCCACAGATTTATTCCATGTGTCCCTTATCCACTTTCATATAACTCAAATATACATTTTTCACACGTGGCCCTTATCTTCCTCTTTAGTTTAAAGTCCCAACGCAATGAAGAATAAATTTTTCACGGTTTTAATCCAGCGTTCCTGCGTTAAATCTTCATTCATCTGCCATTATCTGCCAAATACATTTCAATAAAGCATTATCTGAGTCTTTTTACATCATATATACATATTTCACCATATTTACTCTTTCTGTAAAATGTTTCAAATGTCTGACGACTCCTGCACTCAGGGGCGTTTACACATTACACAGGCGGCCCAGATTCGAATCTGACCTGTGGTACCTTTTCCTGCATGTCATTCCCCACTCTCTCTGTCTCTTATTTCTGACTCACTGTCCTATGTCTAAAATAAAGGCATAAAAAGCCTGAAAATGAATCTTAAGAAAAAAAGACAGAGTTTCTAAGTGGTTGTGAAACAGACAAGGTCACCGACATAAATATGGATTTATTGATGCAGGTTTTTAAATGTCTGAAATCACAACAGGAGGCATCAGAATCTTATGTTTGCTCTATCTTTTTATTTTACTCTCTACCGGAGGGAGACATTTTGGACAAGCTGAAACAGTTTTGCTTTTACATTTCCAATCAGTGATACATTTTACTGTTAAAGGAAGGAGGTTTGACTATTTTTTTTCAAGAACAAAACAACACTATTTGAAGGTGCATGACCAAACCAGTAAAAAGAAAAATGTTACCAATATCAGAGCAGAAATACAAGCTAACAGCCAAGTGAAGGGGGTTTGTCTCTAATGCTCATTTCTTTATTCATGAGACTGTACAAGGGGTGAGTTATTATAAAGCTCACCTGTTTAAATTATGCAATGCATGGCTTAAAATGACGCATAATCATGCTACACATTACCTCATCAATGTGAAGCTGAACATCTCGACAGGCCGCTTTTTCAACGAGTTAAAAGATTGTATTTTTGCACTTCTGTATCATTCATGTGTACAAATTAGCTGGTAATGGTGCCTGAACTCAACGCTCACAACTTGTTTGCTTGTTTAGCTCTCAGTGTTTTATTCTTGGTGTCCGATGCATCAGAGTCACAAGCAGCGAGTCCACCGCGTACCATGAACCCTCTCATGATTTCAGTCTACTACATGAACAACTTTCAAATATATAAGGTAATATTTTTTGGGTAAACACTGTTGTTAAATGACTAAATATGCATATTTTTGATAACCTTTGCACCATTGTTGATTTCCTTTACAGAAATATGATAACAAATGTTCATCAAATACCTTTTTTTTTTTGACTGACAGGTAGAGAGCAGCTTCCACAGGGTCCATGTGTGGCACATGTTTTCCGTTCTGCGGTTGGGTAGGGCGTGTGCCGTTGGATGGAGGTAAACCATGGCAGAGTCGGAACACATGCAGATCTTGTAGAAACTGCCAAGAAAATAGCTGCCAAAATAACCACTGCTTTTTACATAGTTCTTTTTTTAAAGATTTATTTTGGGGATTTTTGTGCCTTTAATTGAGAGATAGGACAGTGGATAGAGTTGGAAATCAGAGAGAGAGAGAGTGGGGAATGACATGCGGGAAGGGGGCCACAGGCTGGATTTGAACCTGGGCCGCCCACTTGGAGGACTATAGCCTCCATACATGGGGCGCGCGCACACTAACCACTGCGCCAACAGCGCCCCGCTTTGTACATAGTTTAAACTTCTTTGATAAACGTATGTTTGCCAACTCATTTTGCTCCTCTAGCCCCGCCCTCTTACCCAAATATGGTCATGTCTGTCTCCAAAAATCCAACCCGGCGGCCTGAAATAGGGTACTGTTTAGAAGAAGGGGATCATTTTAAGATTAAAATTGATGATGCATTTATGAGACACTGTGGAGGTCATAAAAAAGTCATAAAATGCAGAGTGTACCAGACCCTTTCAACAATACGGAAGTTCTGCATTTGTGATACTATACTATATAACCTTGTAAAAAAACATTTACAGAATAAATCTGTTAACATCAATATTTAATTTAAAATATCTACTAAATGTATAAAAAAATAACTCGTTTAGGTTTTCCTCCTTTAGGTTTGACAGACATCACACGCTGAGCTGAAGTAACATTTCAAGGCAACAGAAACACATTAAACGGATTCTCTTGTGGGACTAAACTACTCCCTACACCTTCCTCTGTGAGCCGGACTTTTACATTCAGCTGCTTGATGAAATAAAGACTTTCCTCTAATGACTTATTCATATCCCACAGGTACGACACGAGAAAGAAAAGTGCCAGGAGTGGAAGTGCGTATTTCTACAAATGGACGTTAAAAGGAAATGGAAAGTGAGTTGTCAATGTTTAAGAATATTTTACCCTTTCTATTGGGAGCTGCATGCATGCTCATTTTTCAGCACCACCATACCCGACAGTTGTACTTTAACACACACACTCACTCCAGGGAGCCGCTCAGTACAACCACAGCCGACGACGGCAGGCTGAGCAGATCCAGCCGAGCAGCTGGGGGGTCAAGGGCATATCGACGGTAGCTGCTGAGGGGCAGATTGGCATCTTGGTTACATAAACATTTCTCACAGGCAGAGCTTCTCTGGGGGCAGAAATAATGTCCTTGGTGGAGTTAAACCTTAAAGTGTAAAGGAAAGGTACGATTATTTATGCAGGGACTTTCAACAAAGGGCGATTCAAAGTGTTTTGAATAAAAGCCATAAAAAACACAACGTCAATAGAATCAGGACATGATATAGAGAAAGAGTACAAGGTGAATGCACAACGTTATAAAAAAGAAATCTAGAGTCTTAAATTTAACGTGATGGCATTCAGTGGCAGATAAAAAAAACAAAAACTATTTGCAACAGGTTTAACAAAGGGGTCTGTTTCATAAAAGTGGTGCATAAAAGTTAAGCAGTTTTTTTTGGAATCCGTTTAATCATTTTGTTTTGGCGATATCTGTGCATTTGCATAAAGAAAAGTTTCACGTAAGGACACACCGGCATCCCTCAGGGATTGGTCTGTGGTTTCAGCACACTTGATGTAATATAAGTAATATATGTTTTAATTCAAATAACACTAATGTACAGTGAACTACCTGCTAAAATTAGTCCTGGCAGTTTGATCTGTACGGACACTGCTGTTCTTTCTGGACCCTTGATGAAGGAACAGATAATGCCAGCAGGCCTTTGTTTAATGTTGGATTAGAGAGGAACCAAGAAGAGCAGACTTATTCTGAAATGTCCTATACAAAAACATACATAAAAAACACATCATACAGTCTATGGGGGAAATATCCAAAGACAGGAAGTAAAACAAGACATAACACATTAAGCAAGAAATAATGAAACGAAACATAAAACTTAAGTCAGACTTTTACAGCTCTTATGCACAAGCTAAGCTGGGTCCTACTTTCTGGCTTTCTAGCTTAAATTGTTTTGCATGAAATACAAATTTAACAGCAAAATGATTGCTGACATTAAGTATTAAAAAGAAGTAAAATGCTATTCAGCACTTTGAAAATCTCTCAGTGAGGAAAGCAACATACAGCATTCAAATTAGAAACATTTTAGGGGTAATTAAAAAAATTGCCACTCATCTGCGTAAGAATATTTATATTTTTAAAGCTGGTTCATGGATTTTGCTTCCCCACTACTCCTGCTAAGCGTCAACAATTTATTAGAAAAAAACACAACATTTTCGTGTGTGAACACTTAACCAAGGTTTAGAGGGACTGAAACTTTGGGATTTTTTTTTTCTAATAAATTGGTGACACTTAGCAGAAGGAGTTTGCAGGATGTTTTCTTTTCAGGTGATAGTCTGTCGTCCTTCTTCATGAGATAGTTGGAGGTGCGAAGAACCTCCTTAAAAAGCTTCCCTATTTTCTGCCACGCCTCCAAGAGCTGAACTGAGATGATCAGGGTCATTAGTGCATGCAGCAGGTAATGGAAAGTGTACAGATGAAACATGACAGTGCATGACATCACATCTGATCATTTCATCTTTAAGACGGATACTTTCAAGATCAAAAAACGATCTCTTTTAATCTCCTCTGATAAGAATAGAGGGATTTGCTGTAAATATATGGCAGCTTTCCTCAAAGCCACTTAATGACAGTATTTAACCTACATTTATATAAACAAAGTCCATTTATCCAATTACTTAACCTACTTATTTACTAATTCAACATATTCCTTTCAGGTGATGAATGGCATACTGACTTTTAAAGTTCTCATTTGGTTTTCCAATTTAATGTAGAAACTCTTTTTTTGTTATTTATGCTCCATGTGAAGAAAGTACAGAGGCATAGACACCTTTACATTATTTTACTCAAGCACATTCAAACAGCTGAAAGAAAATGAGACAGAAAATAAAACCAGTTGAAGAATATGAGAAGGGATGGAGCTAAGAAAAAAAGGCATTATTCTGCCAGGAATGCCAAAGCAAAGTGAAAAACTCCCTCCATTAATTAAGATCTTTCTGAGTTATAAATCTATTTACAAATATAATAGAGATGAACACCTGTATTTATACACGTTTCCCATTTTGCACTTTTTTTACAGGGAGAATGTGCAGCTTTTTGATCCAGTGGATTCCCCCCTTGAGCTCCAGCATGAAACCAAAACAAATTGCTGTTTGGTGCACCATAATTAAACACCATTAAGAGCAAGCGACGGACAAAATAGTCCTTTGCTCGAGGTGCACTTGCCTGTTACCTGCATTGTTGTGTTAGCAGGCTAATGTTAGCACACTTTAGTTAGCTCATAGCTTCACATTGCACATAAATTGAGACAGACTGACAGAGATCTAAAAACACTTACATGACATTCAAATAAGCAGTGAGTATGTTATTCTTCTTTTCTCTAGTCCTTGACTTAAACAGCTTTATACACAAGGCCATCCCGTCCATGTAAACATGACTCTGACAACAGTACAGCCAGCAGGACTCGAGCTTCTCACTCATTGTAGGCAGTCATGACTCAAAGAGACATTTACAGAGGAGACACTTGATTTCTGCTGTATTCAAGAGTAAAATGTCACACATTCAACGATGCAACTACCCCATCTAAACAAAACTTTCCATGCATGGTCTCCCTGAATAATAAACAGCCCCACAGAGCGTCCCTACAAGCCCAAAGCACCTCTGTTGAAAAGTCTGGATTTTCAGCGATTGTCTATTTGTAGTTTTAGTCTGAATCTGTGTGTTTTTCACTTTCTATCTTTTATGTATTTGCAGCGCGTTTACTGTTAATGCAGTCCACCACCGTCCTCATTCATGCACGGCCTACTCCGACCTCCACCTCAGCGGCAAGGAAGTGTGGACAACAGGAACGAGAAATCCTTCCTGCATATTATATATATGCTCTTTTTGTAAAGCGTCTCCAGATAACACTTGCTATGATTTAGCGCGATACAAATAATGATCGATTGATTTGCAACGTTTTTCTTAGTGTCAGTCATTTCAGCCTGTGCCGAGCGCTTGACCTGTGTGGGCCACCTTAAAAAGCAGCTAAATGTTAAATTTTCCTGGTTCTATTTTACATTGACACTAAAATGAAAAGATAGATCTCTCTTGAACGCTGTCTCACTAATGATGATTGTATAATAGTTTGTTATTCTTTGCAATTAGGAAAATAAATATACCATATCTTACGAATGCAAATAACCAACCCTAACCCTAAGCACAAAAACTGCAGGAGAGTGATTACTTGATTTGCAATAAGGACAGATTTTTTGACACCCCTTTACCCCTCTGAAGGATGAATACAATAAGTGTGAATAAACTTTCAGTGTTTTCACCCTCAGATGGATTCATATGGCCATCCTCCAAGTGGAGAGATTCAGCTTTACCATATGTTTGTAAACAATGTTCCCAATCTTATTACAGAGGTTATAGAGAGGTTAATCTGTGTGCTCTAGTTCTGGATCACTCCATTTGATTATTACATTGCTCTTAGTTGAGAATGTGACGATGTTAAATCTATCACTTCATATAATAAACATGAGCGTGAAGCTTTTCATGCTACTGGGTAATTAAGACACGCAGAGTGTTTCAACTGTAGGGTCAACGGGTGTGTCCGCCAGAGATCACAGGGACACAGTGTGTGTGTGTGTGTGTGTGTGTGTGTGTGTGTGTGTGTACAGGGTGTGTGTGTGTGTGTGTGTGTGTGTGTGTGTGTGTGTGTGTGTGTGTCACACATGGACCACATGCTGGTGTCCAGCCTGGAGGGCATCACAGAGTTCTGCCAGAACAAGTTGTGTTACTTGTGCTAGCACACACATTGCATGTGAAAAGGTCACACAACTGTCCCTGGAGGAATGGCTGGGAGACCCTGTGTTGCTTTGACATTGTGTCCCAGTTAAATGGTAAAAACTATGAAGTACATCTGTTTTTTTTTTGTTTTTTTTTAGGTTTGTATGAAAACATAACGTGTGGGAACACTTAATTAACAGATTCACAATGTAAAAGTCTTCTAATTAAATGCTGACACATATTTAAGACTTAATGTTTTTGAGATTTGGCTGTAAACTCAGGGTGACATTGTTCTTCTACTGAATCAAATCTTGTTTTTCTTTTATTGCAGTGAAGACACTTATTGAAGCAAAGGTTTTTTTTTATATCAGTAAATGATTTTGGTGATATTCTTTGTATGCATGCTACCTCAGACTCACTGACAATGTTGGATCCAGTTTGTGCACATACTGCTGAACGTTAATTATTGTCTGATGTAATTTCTGTTTGTTTTGCTCTGTTGTTGTTGTTGCATCTTGTGAAACATTTAGGCTGCTGTCTTGGCTGGTACTCCAGTGTAAAAGGGATTTTATAGCTCAAGTTTTTTTTCCTGGTAGGATAAAAATTTGCTTTGAGGGACAACCTGCAGCAGAGTTTCTTCTTTCAATTTCCAACATTTAAAGCCGATATTTTTTCTCATGACTCACCCTTGAAAGTCCTCTACAAGTGAAATTATAATGATTGATTATCTGACTGATTCGTCTTTTTTTATTCTCCTGAAGTCATTCATTCAGGTTCTTTTTCTCCGCAGGACAACAGTAGAGGTCGGTACTGTAAGAAAAATGGCACTTTACTTTCTGGCTTGTAGGTCGTCCTTGAGCTGTCTTTTAAATAAATCATAATAAAAAAAACTTTTCCAAAACATCCTCTGTCTTCAGTGAAAACACACAAAAGCACAGTAATAGACTCTCTGGGACACACTTTATAGATACAAAAAAATATCACATAATCATTTAATTGATGGAACAATTTGAATTTGTTTCAGCTGAGGATTTCATCAATTTTATTTTTCATATGATCTCTAAGCACTCAGTTGGCCTACAGCCAGATGATGACAGTGACCTGCACCTGAACTTTGCTGACAGCTCCATGTAATTGGCCATGACATGGGTCAGACCTCTTGTCAATATCCCCCGTTAAACCTGGGTCTCATAATGTAAAGAGGATTAGTCTGGGTCTGGGAAATCATGTCCCTATCTCCAAATAAAGGATTTTGGACAGATCATGCTTAACCACTCGAGCACTAGAGCAAAATGTTTCTGGCTTGAACGTGCTAAATCCATCGTTATTAGAGACTATCCTGTAACAGTTGCAGACCCTGAGGTCATGACAGGTGGTGGCGTCTCGGAGCCGTGGCACCAGGCAGTGGACTCCCAGGTCGGGTTGTAGACTGACAGGTGGTCAGTAGTGGGGACGAGGGCTGTGTCAGCACCACCTATCATGACCTGGGATGGGGTTTCTTTTCAAGGGTCAAACACGGGTCAGCTTATTGCTTTATTGCTTTCCTTTGCAGGTATTATTAAACCAGTCCTTGATTATTTTTTATCAGAATGATTTATAACTTGAACTCGAACCACATGTACGCATTATGGCCTAAATTTTTTAAGGTTTGTTTTTGGGGATTTTTTTTTTTTTTTGATTTTGATATAGGCCTACTTTATCAATCCCCGAGGGGAAATTTGGGTTTACACTCATTTAGGGACATGCTTCTCACACACATATACCACACACCATATATGCCTTTATTTAGAGATAGGACAGTGGATAGAGTCGGAAATCAGGGATAGAGAGATTGGGGAAAGACATACAGGAAAGGATTTAAACCCGGGCCGACCACTTGGAGGACTACAGCCTCCATACAGGCGCTCGCGATAACCACTACCCAACTGATTTTTTTAATTTTTGCATTTTTTGACATTTACAATCAGCTTTGGTATATTTTAGAGATTGATATGGTCTAAATGGGCTCTGTAAAACACTAATTTCTTGTTGATCATTAAAAACTATGCACCTGATTCACAAAAAAAAATGGGCAGCTTTTGCACCCTCTTGACCTGTAAAAGTGAGGACACCATCTAATTTACGATACACACACAAAAGGTTAACTGCACCACGAACTACGTTGCAGAGCCAGAAGCATCTCTTTGCCTCAGTTCTATTTTTGTGTATTTTAATATCATTATGCAGTCTTTAGCAGAAATATTGTAGTCCCCTGTCAGAGGTTTGAAACCCTTTACATGGATCTTTGATGTAAGAAAATACTATTTTATTTTTTATTTAGTAGGCCGGGTTAAGAACAAGGACATCATCCCCCTACATATCTAGCTAGAATCCTAACTGCGTCCCAAAAATAAAGTCTCCTGTTACAGAGTAAAGAAAACCAACAGCACACGTTTATTGGTCCGGAGGCGTTACATATTTGCTTCACTGCCGAACTTAACAGCTGAAATAGCAGAGCGTCTATAGGGAATCCATAGTGAAATCTTCAGTTCTGTGATTTGCCTGGATGAGTTGGGAGTGTGTCCCACTTTTCACCCGTTTATTTATACACTTAACCTTAATCCAGAGTGTCCTTCACTGCTGCAAGCGTGACTGCATGCAGAGAGACCGTCGTAAAGTGAAGGTGGAGGAGAGGCAGTTTGGAAAAGTGCCGAGACCGATTTTGAGTTTTCCCCTTATCATAGAGGAGCATTTCTTTTAGTCTGAACACTTTATATCTGCTTCTGAGGAAATAAAACAGTGACACTGTAGTACACAGTGTGTGTATTTCCTTATTTGCTTCTATTGTTGATTTCTTTTTTTTTTTAGGATTTATTTTTGGGCTTTTTGTGCCTTTACCGGAGAGAAAGGACAGTGGACAGATATAGAAATCATGGAGAGAGAGAGTGGGGACCGACACGCGACAAAGGAGCGACAGGCTGGACCCGCCGGACCCGAACCCGGGCCGCCCGCCTGGAGGACCACAGCCTCCACACATGGGACGCGTGCACCACCCACCGCGCCACCAGCTCTTCAATTGTTGATTGTGTCGCATAAAAAAACGAGTCAAACAAAAATACTCCCGAGTTCATGTCTTTTGTAACTCAAGGACAGAAGAGGCAAAGCAGAGACGCTAACAATGGAAACACTTCATCAGTAAAAAAAAAAACAAATGCTCTCCTCTAAAAAGAGTTCAAACACTGCAAAAATGTTCCGCTCCCAGCCTTTTGAAAGTCGGGAAAAAAAAAAAAAAAAAAGCTGTTCACAGACTGTACTGTACACACATACACTCATACACACACAGCTGCATCACCCGCACCAATTACCACAGCTGTGACCTCACACGTCCGGGTCAGTGATTCCCTCAAAGTGGACAAAAAGAAACTTGTCCTGGAATCTCTACTCCCAATTACTGTGCACTGAGCCTCGCGGGCGCACAATGCTGCAGGTGAGAAGTTGGACGGGGCCTTGTCACACAGCTTGGCAGAGGCACAATGGGGCCCTGTGGCATCGCCTGGAACCGTCGCAAGCCTCTTTACAGATGGATTGCCAGCAGAGAACTTCTTTACAGACAGGGATTTTCAGATGAGACGTCTTTATTGCAGTGTTTTTTTTTCCTTCCTGATCTTATTTTACTGTGTTCCTATCAAAAGGTCTACATAGAAGCCAGACAGTCGTTGTTGTTCCATGTCATTGAAACTCTGACAGACTAGACATGAATGCAGTCTAAGTGCAGGAAAAATGATTTTTTGTTACAAATGATAGGAAGCATTTTAATCAATAATACCTTGAATATCAAGTCATGTAGTCAAATTATCATGTTTTAAGTTGCACATGCCCATTAAGCTTCTCAAAACAAAAGATAGGAGCTTCCACTGTTTAAAAAAACAATCATTAACACATTGCACACTACCGTCCAAATGTAGGCAGCAGAGAGAAAGGTCCCATAAACTGAGACATAATCCCTATTCAGACAGTTGATTCAAGACGCTCTATTTAAATCCCTGTGACGTTTCACCTTCAAACTAAACATTGCGGAGGCCTAATAGGGGTACGAAGGGTTCCCCCCCTCTTGTATCACCCTTCGGAGTTAGTAACAGAGGCGTTACAGGTCGAGTTCGGATCAGCTGAGCCAGGAGGGGAACGCAGCGCTGTGTGTTTGCGCATGTCTGACTGAGTGTGTATGCAGAGCTCCCACTGTGCTGAGTGTCCGCAACACCGAAACGTAACGTGAATTCACAGACAGGGAAGAGAATGTTACACCATCGCGAAACAAATATGAATGTAGAAAGACGTCATGACGGCTTAGCTAAATTACGGTGCGTTTGAAGGAACGCAGTCTGAAAGCGGCCAATACCAGTTTGTCATGCAGTGTCACTGGATCAGAGCATTGACAGTTCATGAAGATTGATTAGAGCCGCAGATCAGTCTAGCATGAGTCAGCAAGTTTTTGATTTGATTTTTAAGTTTGTCTCCACGGAGGAGTGATTTTGTGTATGTTAAGTCAAAATGTTAAGGATGCTAATTCTGTTAACCAGTTAAGGGCATTTTTTAAGTATGTGTTAGCATCAGACTAACAGGATCTACAAACTTACATCCCGGTTCATATAGGAGAAATTGTGCCCGCCCTGGAGTACAAATGGGTGCTGGATCTCACCGTTAATCAATCGGAAAATAACATTTTGATTTATTCGTGTTTATATAATCTGACTTTCTGAACTAATTAATCTTAAAATGGGTCCTGTTCATTATTTAATGTTCAACTCATGAGACTTCTCACATACTGTTGTTCTGGAGACATTTCATGTATTGTGTGTTTCAGCAGCACTTTGTTCACTGATAAGATTTAATCATTTGTGAATATAAACACATCATGTAAATGCGTTTTTATGTTGTGGTTAGAAAAAGACGGACACAGATTCAGAGTTTTATTTCCCTTAATGATTTATGAGTGGATTAAGAGGAAAAAGTCCCCCATTCCAATCTTTATTGTGTATTAAAATATAAATGGATTCTGAACAGTTATGTATATCTGATTGATTTTATTTAATATTTAGACAATCTGAACCATATTTTGTGCAGATATTCAGTAAAGGAGGAACATGAGAGAGATATATAATGGGATGAGAGGACGGAGCAGAGGATGAGCAGAAACATTGTAGCAGCGCTGTCTTTTGGAAACAGAGCGGCGGTATGTGTGGCAGAGAACGGCTAAGGTCAACAACAGAGCCCTGCATTGATTCCACATGTGTGCTAAGGTCAAAAACTATCATGGGACCTTTGCCCCCGGGCAGTTTCCAATCATTCTGTTTCTCATAATCGGTGGAAAACTTGTCTGCTTTTCACAGTTCAATGACCACTCATCTCTGCAGCAATTACAGTGCCCTCTTTACACCCTGACCGTTCAATGCCATGTACAAATGATCTAATGTGATTCAGTTTTCCCATCGCTTTAACGCACACTGAACATAGCAAAGTCTCTGCCAGTGTGTTGTGGGCCAAGTGACCTGCCTGGCCTAAGTTGACCCTTTGCTAGATCTGAGAATCGAGTTCTGAGAAACAGTTTTTAAACTGCACTATAGTTGGAAAACTCCCCGGTGACATCAGTTGTTTTAAAAAACAACTGCCATTTCAGACAGAGGGTGAAATGAGGGTTTTTGCAGACACACGTGGAAGCTAAATGAGGAGTTTGAGCTGCAAATCATGCAAAGATGCTCTATAGGTTTCACACACTGACAACATTAAAGAGGAAAATGAGGACAGGCCCCAATAGAACTGCCTTGTGTTTTACAAGTTTCAAAGGCTTCTTGGATTAAAAACAAGCCTGAGCTTTTAAAGTAATACCATTTTTAAACAGTAGCACAGTGAAACATAGCTTGTTTTGTCATCAGCAGAGGTTGGCAGGATACAATAAAGTGCTCACAATATCAAACAGACAAAACATGTCCTGTAGATTTTTGTTGTTGGTGTTAGGAGTCAGTTGGCAACCAATTATGATGGCCCCCTTCTGCACACAACAGTCAATTGATAAACCCTGGGGACCATGTGAAGAAGACTTAGTGGGTCAAATGCAGCCTGCAGTTATGGCAGATATTTAGAGAGATGCACCAACACACACACACACACACACACACACACACACACACACACACACACACACACACACACTCACAGTGTGCAGAGCATTCACAAAGTGGAAACAGACGGCTCTAAAAATAAACCCTCTGAAATATTTAACTTACTGACCTAGAAAAAAAAAAAGCCTTGGCGTAATATGTTTGCACAAACAGAGGGTACCACGATGGCAGAGCCATGATATCATGAGGGCTGACGCTAACTCTTAACAATTGCATGCTTCACACTCCACTGTCTGCTTCAGGTTAATCCATCAAAGTCACATGCAAAGGAAGTGTGTGTCACAGCTCCTTCAGTCATTTATTCAAGGCTGAGAAAATCGTGCGAAAGAGTGATTAAATCAGGTCGTTTGCCATCAAATGCTCTTAAAGGGCGAATCCAGAAATTTAGTGCCAGACCTTTAAGACGTTAGGGGGAGTGAAGGGAGACGGATTAGGATAAGGAATAGTAAAATATTTAAGGAACAGGATCTGAGATATTCAGTGTTTCAGGAATCATGAATACTACATTTCCCATCATGCAACCAACAGTTTTTATTGCAAGGACAGAATTACTCAGAAACGTCTGGTGTTGTGATTGTTGCACAAAATGTATAAATATAGTTTTCAGCCGAGTGACTGTCACAGAGGCCTGGAGGACAAAAAGAGTTGAGGAAAATGGCGGTCACCACTGGGCACTCTGTGGAATATTATTGGTTAAATGGTACACACTGATGGGACCTCCCCTGAAAAGCATCTTGAGTCTCACTCCATCTGTAATGATAAAGGTTCATTACAACATAATCGATTGAAGTAAGAGTCAAAGTTCCTCGATGTCCGCAGACATGCCCTTCTCAGGGCCGGTCAGGCTGATGAGGAGGACACGATGATTGGCATGGCCCTCTGTCCTGCATGCAGCTAAACAGCCATGTCCATATTCAGCAATGATATTGGCCTCTAACCCCCGGTCCAGATGCCATTACCATTTTAGAGTCACACCAAGCGTCCGGGCTGCTGCACAACACTATCAATATTAATGTTCTGTGACTGAGGCGGCTTTGGAAGAACTTTCTCCCACATCAATATTGATGGTGTTGCCATACATTGGAGTCGGGGGCCCTCTTTAAGGATTTATAAGAGGAGCGCTTGTGGGGGGTTGTGTCTGTATGCGAAGGAGGCCAATGCCATTTTTGGTCTGCACCTCGATGATGTGCATTTTCCTGCCGTTCAGAGCAATTTCCATGGGAGAGGGGCGACTGCAACCCACACTTGATGAGATTTGAGCATAGAGGGGTTGTGCAGGGACGAATCCAATTCCCCCCGCAATGCTTTGCCGGAGATGATAGTTATGGAAAAAATGAACAATTCATTTCAGGGGATCTTGGAATGCTAAATGAGGGTGTGTTGATTCTGGAGATGGGGGTATTGCTTTTGGGACATCTTCACAAACAGTCCTCTGTCGGGCCACACACGTAGACACAGATCCAATTCATTATAATATTAGCTTTGGAGATGCATTGCTCTATATATCAAGTGTCAAGAGGGCGTGCTCGGAAAAGAGTTTCAGGCCCGACTCTTTTGTCATGCATTCAGACATAAATCAAACAGCGTAAAAAAACAAGCGGAAATTAATGAAACTCAGAATGAACTTTGGCTTTGTCTTGTTATTTGCAAAGCCTACACCGCTTCTTCAGTTTTCAGCTGCATTTGTCACAGTACATTCAATATTTTGAGTTTTGAAGGCCATGCAAAGATAAAGAATGACTGTTTTGTGAAGCAGTGACACAAAAAACATGATCTGATCACTTTTGTACAGCCGTTAAATATCACTCAGGCTTGTAAATCACATCTGCAGACGTGCTGCTGATAAGAAATGTTATTGATTTTGAGACAGTGGAGGTAGCTCTCAACACAACAATAACTTGTGAGTGGAAAAGGAAAACATGTACACATTTATTTGAAGACATCTTTTTGGCCTCCTGATGAATGTAAGTCTGGTTACTTTCATTTTAGCTCTACTCTGATCTTAGAAATATCTTTCTTTAGCTACAGTCAATAAATACTCCAATATGTTCGACCAATGTTTGCAATGTTTGCTTTGCAACATTTCTTCATGTGTAGACAGGTAGCAAAAAGTTGTTTATGAAGTGGCTAATGTCACTTAAAACAGCTGTTTGCTGCATTTTAAAATGATACTACTAGAGAAATGTGATTGGACCATAAGGGCCTGTGTCCACTTAAGGCGTTCTTTTTTTGCTGGCAGTGGCCACGACCTAAAATTCAGAGCACTTCTCTCTGACACTTCCTGTTGCCATGTTATGAAAAGTTGTCTCTCTGCACTTCCACTTGTCATGGTATCTTGAACATTGAGTCTGTTTTAAATGGTTCTGTATGGATGATATTTGCTTTTATTGAAGAATACTTTACAAAAAGTTGAGGAGTCATTGGGTGACACCCTCATCCAGACGACCCGGCCGAGGTTCAAAAGCCTTGCAAAGGCTTGGTGTCCTGGAATTAGCAGCAGCTCTGAACAGTAACCCCTAAAATGTGTTCCTCCGCGAATGAGATAGACCATGCAAGGATAAAGAAAAAGCTTCACTTCTGCCAAGGTTTCACAAAGTTAATAATGGGAGTCCCGTCCCTTCTTGATTTTTATTGGTTGCTGTTGCAGTGCTGTTAATGCAGCGGCAAAATACTACCGACGTTGAGGCGTTTTTTCCACTAAGGACGCTGAGTGCTGAAAATGCTGAACTGAAGCGAAAATTACACGGCCATGTAAACACAGCTCTGACAACAACACAGCCAGCGGGACTCAAGCTTCTCACTCATTGTAGACAGTCATGACTCAGGCATTTACACAGGATAGACTTGATTTCTGCTGTATTTATGAGTAAAATGTTGCACATGTTTCCTGTAATTTCTTTAGTATTTAGTTCAAGACTTCACAATCATTAGAAATGTAGTTGATGCAAATCTGTCTAGTAAATGGACAGGGTATCATCTTACCCAGGACTAAAGTGATGTCACCACCATCATAGCCACTGTAACAGAAGTACATTTTAATTTTCCTCTGAACAGAAACACTTCATAGTGGATCTGTTTAACATTTAGATGGAATCAAACAACAACAGCCGGATCACATCTCACCCAGTTATTGATCCTTCAGAGAACAGACTGTCAGTGTCAAACATCTCTTCTCTCAGAAGCCCTGACAATGAACATGTCGCAAAGCAGAACGCGGCGCTGTAAAGACAAGACGGGGGTCACCGATACAACTGTCCAGCCCCTCCCTCCTCACCCTCGCTTCTCTTTATACCCCGCTACATTTTGACGGTGAGTCAGTAAGTGGGACCTCTTCGGGGAGACAAAGAGTGACCTCAATTCAATCTGACATCCCACCTATCGATCTGGGCTGCCGTATCCCCCCCAGAGACGGACGTCAAGCTCGCCCTTGTGCTGCCGACATTCACATTTAGCAACAGGACAAAACACGCCTTTTTATGAAACAAAATCCGTCCACATGTCTTGCCTCCTCTGCACAAGCAGTCTAAATTACAAACAGTGACCTGCTTTCTCAGGCCCTCCTCCTCCTCCTCCTCCTCCCACGTAGGGCACTGTTCATCTTCGCTGGGGCCCTTTTGCTAAATTGAAAGTGTGTCATAACAAATAGAGGAGGTGTCTGGCGTAAATGCATGTGACTCACGCCGATGCCATCTCTGTCAGAGCGGCATCCCTTGTGTTTTTAACAGGGCGGACTGTGACATGGACCCAGGACAATTACTGTCAGAGCACACGGGGTGATGAATCTGCTGCCTTATTGTGTTTGTCATCCTGACCTCTGCCTGGGACCTGATTGGTACACTCGCCCACCTACAGACGGATGAAATTGATGCTTTGTGTCTGTCCGGCATGTTTAAATGTGTGCATCGTAACACGTACAGAGCAGCCTCATGACGCTCGCTTGGGTAAGGGTGAAGAGCACACTGAAACTAAATCAGAATGAGTGGTTCATTAAGAAACTATGAAAATATTAAGGAATTTTGTTTTTAAATCTCCTTTAAATGTAACCTTTCAGCATTTTTTATAGAAATAGTATGTCACTCATTTTTGTTTCTGAAAGAGCCTGTTGAGACTGAGTCGTTCTGTTAAACTTTAAAAGTACCAAAAGCTTGTGGTGTTTTTTGGTTTTCACATCGAATTGCCAATTTTTTTTAAACTAAAAATTAATTTGTTTCCTTGTCACAAAGAATGTCTGTCCTCAAACAAAGTGAAATGAAACTGTTGTGTATTCTGGTGAAATATGCTGCTGATAACCACATTAGAGTGGACAAACAAACACATGCAGTGAAACCCCATTTTGACATTTTCTCTAAGTGCACAAAATATTTGCACAAAATATTTAAAGAATTAGACTGTCACTTAATTTTCTTCAGAAACCCTAAGCATTCACATAGTTTTTTTTTTCCCATTTTCCTGCAACAATGAGTTCATCTCAGTTGTTTTCTTGAGATCTCAGCCTATGGGTTGTTGGCTCTGTATTTAGGGACTTGGGTTGGGTCGCTGGTTCAAGCCCCACTGTGGACCAAGTCTGGTAATTGGGCTGGTTGCTGTTGAGGTCCCGATCACTCCTTGTGCACGGCTGAGGTGCCCTTGAGCAAGGAAACAACCTCCCAGTTGCTCATATGCTCTTTTGTGTGCAGTCATCCCTCATCCCCTCATTAGTGCACATCTATAGGATCCTGTTTTTCGCGCGTGAGTGTGTTCTTGTTACATGTTACACACACCGAAACACACAAAGTGAAAAAAAGATTTTTCCCTTGTGGGTTAATAAAGTTTATCCTCTTCACTGCAAATCATACATTTAGAAACCTAACCTGTTTATATGCTATATTCAAAATAAACAAAGCTGCTTCAGAAGTCGTTCCAAAGCAAGAAATCTCCACTAAATGTTTAATATTCCAGCGTAATAGCGCACAGCACGGACCTACAATCATATCCAATAATATTTCTAATATGTAAAGTAATTTACCCCCAAAGAAATAACGCCTTATTGCTGCACCTGGTTCTGATATTTACTGGCTTTGATTTGTATGTTGAAGAAGCGTATTTTGCTTTTTATGGTTTATGCTGAGCCCGGTGTTTGCAATAAATGGCAGGTGTGCAAAATTGAAGTGCAAAAGTAATTCAGCTCCTGCCATTCAAAGGAGCTATGTCAGTTTGATTTACCTGTACACATAAACATGCACACACACACACACACACGCACACACACACACACACACACACACACACACACACACACACACACGCACGCACGCGCGCGCGCACACACACACGCACACACACACACACACACACCTCTGGGCCACATGTGTTTTTTATATTCATATGGTGAGGGAAAGAAAAAAAATGTGCGCCTCCAAAATGGAGGTTGAAGGGTCATGGTGTTTGGCCAGGAGTGACAGCTCCAAAATGAAGGCATAAGTCAATCGGCTACTCTTCATACGCACACACACACACACACACACACACACACACACACACACACACACACACACACACACATAGGCTTGGACAGGAGGAGGGATGGCGGTGGGCGGTCAGGATTGAGGAGGGGATCAGGGGGTTGGGGGAGGTAGATGGAGGAGGGGAGGATAGGTGTAAGGGGCACAAGGTTACCATGTGGGGGGAGTGTGGTTGTGAATATGTGTGTGTGTGTGTGTGTGTGTGTGCGTGTCTATCTATGTGTGTTAATAGCATGAAGGAGGGAACTTGACATCATGTAGCAAAGTATGAATGTTGTTGTCCATGTTTCTATCATCTTTATCTGAATGACATCACAAAGAGCAAACAGCAGCTACATAAATTAACTAAAATTTGAACAACACACACAAACACACACACACATGCACACACACACACACTCTTTGAAACACCTTGAACCCAAAGGTCAAAGACCATGTGTGTTCTCTCTCTCTCTCTCTATGTCTCCCCCCCACACACACACAAACACACACTGGGTCATGGTGTTTGTTTGCTTTGTGTCACGCACTGAGCAGGCCTGTATCAACATTTGGGTTTCATCCCAGCATGCGCTCAGGGAGAACCCCACTTTGTTTTAATTCATTGATTGATTCGAGGTATTGATTAGCACACGTGCCTTTTTCCCCTCATTGAAACAAAGTGCTCTCTGAAAAGAGAAACGTATGAAAGTGGGTGCTAGAATTGTTTATACTCAATGAGCCGTGCTGGAGGGTTTTATTTAGTGCGATATGCAATATGAAAAGCCTGCTGTGAATGGATGGGCAAATACAATCTAAAGAGTGGCTCACAAATTTCAACACAGTCAATTCAACAAATTCCCTCATGGCTGCCATTTTCTCTAATGTCCCAGTTGTGAGCTCAAACGTTGTCATAGTGACCAACTGCTGAGCTACATGTTTACAAGTCACATAGCCTCAGGTTTTCTGAGAAACTCTTGTCATTTTACAGCTTCCCGACTGATCTGCAACTGTTTGACTTTTCTTTTTTTTTTAGGTCAGGAGGGACATGGGCAGGTCAGCATATCTAAAAATCCTACAAATGTGGATGTCCTGTGCTCAGCACTGTCAGTCCTTATAGCTTGGTGCAGTTGATGGCAGGAAACATCGTCTTGGCAGCAGACGAGAAGATTCACCACACACAAGATCACTGAATTACTTATTATTATTATTTTATTAAATACTCAGACAAACAATGAGTTTCGGCTTCATCAGGTTTATCAATATCTGAAAATCCATCAGTTACCAACAGCTAACCATAATGTTAAAAATCAGACGACCCATCGGCGGGTCAGATGGGGTTTTCTCACTATCTCATTATTTACACAACTGGTGTTTATATGACACCACAGCAGCCACAATCTACGCATCTGTCCAACCACCAACAAACAGACAACGAGTCTTAGCACATTTTGACTTACCATTTGAAGGTTTGCTGTTGCCTACTCTCCTTATCATCATGTTCCAAAGAAAACAGTCCTGCTGCATCGGAAAAGGTCCCCATGATCCAAATCCAGTAAAAGATTCAATCCAAACACATTATACCCATAAAGATCTACAGATGGCTTCAGATTTACCACCACTGTTCCCAATATCCCACTGTATTTTCTTTAACATTTCATGTTTAGGAATGAATGTTTACAATTGATGTACAACAAAATGGCTGCCGCACTTTGACCTTTTGATTGACACCTAATTTGGCCAATTTTGGCTTCCATTCACTATTCCCAGCTTATAATAGCCAATGAGAGCCCGAGTTGAAAGGAGGTGTCTGCCTCCGATGTATCTACTTCCCAGCCAATTGCAAATGACACATGCAGATGACTGTCGTATTGTAACCAGTGAAATTCTGAAACATGGACACGTTGCTTCATCATTAACTCAGGTTGATTTCTTTATGCACACACCACGGAGATTGATTCCACGTATGAATTAATTTCAGACTATTAAAAAAAGTATTTAAGTTATACCAAGATGGGCTTTGAGTCATGATTTATTTGGCGAAAACAGACAAATGTATTTTAAGTTAGATATTGAGCACCCCAATAAAACTGGAATGGAATGATCCTTGTTTCATAAGCAGGGGTTCGCCTGTGCGATTGGCACTTGAACGAGGCTCTTTCGATTTGAGGCCACCCCTATACGTTAGCTAATGGTGATGTAATGTAGAAATATGTTAAATGAGTTCATCCTTAAAAACTATCTAAGTAACAGTACTGTTGGATTTAACAAGACAACAAAATGGGAACAGCATCACTTACAGTAACGTAAGCTAGCTAACAGCGATGCTAGCTAGAATTGGTTCAGTGCAAATTAGCGCTCTTACTACAGAATTGGTTTACTATCAAGTTGCTAATCACATTGAAAAAAGGTTAAATAAATTATTTAACGAAGTAAAGATAATTCCTTTGATGTTTATTTTTAAGACTTGTTATATCTGAAACTTATGAGTGATACTAAAAAACAGTTGAACTGGAAATCTTTATTAAGTCTTTATTACGTTGTTTTCAATTGAGAACCTTTACGTTTTTGTTCACATTTAAACCAAAATGTATGACATATTATTTCAGTAAATGTCAAAAAGTGAGACATAAATTACACAATAATATGTTGTACTTGATTAAAGTTATGCAGACAGCAGCATAGGTTAGTCAATAATCAAGGTTAAATACTCCCTGATTTGAGCATATTGTTTAACATCTGTAAATCTTCATGTATGTACTATGTACACTGTGTAAGTTACTAACTAAATATTTCCCTCTTTCCCATTTTTCAACCCCAGTGCAGTTTCGGCAGATGGCTGTTCATCATGACCCTGGTTTGGCCAAAGATTTCTGACTTTTTTTCTTGCCACTGTAACTTTGCTAAATGTTACCAAGTGCTGTGCTCATGACTTTGCTTTCTTGTAAAGTGTCTTGAGATAAGACATTTCATTATTGGCGCTATACAAAAAAAGATTGATTGATTGACATTTAGATATTTCTTAATTTTGAGAATTATTACAGATAAGACAACAGGAAACTTGCTGTGAACAACATAATTTTATTTCATTTAATGGATAATCCATATTGCCAAACAAAAGAAGAGGGGATAAAAACAAACTTGTAGAAACTTTCTGTGAATTCATGTATCAACAGACAGATTTCTAAGGTCCCAGATGGCTTTACCAATATCAATACATGATACAACTGAGCCGTGTTGGAAATGTGAGACAGTCATCAAAACAAACCTGCTCCCACCAATGGAAAGCAAAAAAAAAAAATTAAAATAGTCCTAAACTAAGTCACAGTCATAAGTCCAACTGGGATTATATTGTAATAATTGTAACATAGACTGAGGTTTCAGAGGTTAGTGATACTTTTCATCTACGGTATCGGTACGATAAGCTCAAATGACATGAGTCGAGGAGGATTTCCCTACGTGACATATCATCAGGAAGTGGAAAAGAACTCGCAGGAGGTCCAAAAAATGAAAGTGCTAAAGATGTAAGAACAGAAATGTCTGCTAATGCATAAGAATGATCTGTATGCTGGCTCCCTTTTCCATGATAAATGATCTTTTTTTTTTTTTACATCACATGAGTTCATTTCCACTCCTGACAGGACATAATACCTGTTATAACAGGTAACGAGAGATTATGGCACAGTCATAAGATAAATGCTCAGTGACAAAATCTTTGTTCTAAGGCAAGTACAGCTAATTTTGTAAAATGTGACCCCCCTCCCCCCCAAAAAATGTTTCCTTAACAATGACAATCATGACTATATAACAAAAATTAGGATTGTTGTGTCACTCCTGTGATAAAGTGGGCCTTTCCGATAAGGAAAAAAGGGAAGATCAATCAAATGGCATGACGGTAGCAACGAGCTTCCAGTGCTGTGATCGTACAGGAGTGAATAAGTGTAGGCCTGACTAGTTAACATTGCAAGTGCCTGTAAGCTTTTATTTGTACTTTTCTTTTACAAACTCCTTCTCTCCCCCTGAGACCCTACAAACAAGTATATAGTCAAATTTTAGACAAACCAAACATTAAATTGTAATCACCAACACTCCCACAAAAATATCCAAACAGTATGCATATTTCAGCTTTGGCACAGTTTGCTGATAAGTGTAAATTTAGCTGGGTTTGAATTTGTAACGCTTGTTCTGATATTGGCATGTCTGTCAGTCTGTCTCCCCACCCCTTTGAACCTGAGCTTTTCCCACTGAACCCTAATATGCTATAGATGCCTATGAATCAACGATATACTGTACATATGGACACAATCATGAGTTTACTCTCCATATAAACAGTGCTAATACAAACACACACATTAAAACATGTCCTCTGTAAAAGTCCAAGACATTTTGGCATTTGTCTTTTTTTTTTTCTTAATGGCTTCTGGCTTTCTTTTCAAAAATTAGTGAATGAACTTCAGGCCTTGTGCTCCTGGTTGTAGAGTCCCGTTGGCAAAGCCCTTGCTCGGTATTTGCAATACTGTGACGCTTACACACAGCCACTGTAAAAGTAGGCATAGCACCAACAATAATGCAAAATGTTTGTCTTTTGCTGGCCCTGTTTATATGAGGTTTGAGACTGACATCTGAAGAGAGTCCAACAGGGCTGCTGGTGAACTGCGCAATAACCCGTTCTACCAACCGGTCCAGCTCGTGCCACATCTCAAATGTAGACCTGCACCATCGGCTGAGGGACGGCAACAGGCCACCGAGTCTCTTCAGTGGCCGTGGTGACTGATTGGCTGTTTTTTTGTTTTTTTTTCTCCGGGACGGCAACTGATTACGTTGTCAGTGGAATGGTGAGGGAGATGCTTCCTCTGAAAAAGTTAAACTCAGAAAATTGAAGGAAGTGAAGGGTGTATGAAAAGGACGTTCAGCCCGGATTTCTTTCGGCAGCTTCCTCTTTGTCCGCCTCTGCTCCTCAGGGCCCATTCTCGTTGTAGTGGAGGGAAATGGGTCGCTCGCGCTGCACAGTGGGCATGTAGGGCCAGTTGTAGCTTGATCCAGACAGGAGCATGTCGCGTAGTAGTGTCTCGATGGGCGTCTTGCCAACCAGGCGGACGAAAAACAGCTGCTCGATGACTGGGGAGGAGACGATGCGAAGGGATGGCAGGCGGAGGAGGAGACGGCCAAAGCGGTTTGGCTGGCTGGGATACTGGTTCCTTACATACTCCTCCAGAGCACACTGGGACTTCTCCTGGATGCTCTCCACGTGGGCGACGTCTGAGAGACCCATGGCATCTAGAAGGAAGGAGAGAATATAAAGATTAATGGTGAATTCCATTTACCTGCAAGGAATGTAATGGCATCTAATACGAGCAAAAAACTATCGTCTCCATGAAGCGATGGAGATGCAAACGAGAGAGACTGGACATATGAATGCTTGAAGCAACACTAACATTTCTGTCCATCAAGACGTTTCTCAACAACAAATGTTACAACGTGCAGAAAAGATGTCAAACTTGAAAGTTGTATTCAGCTTCAACACATTAAATGGGACTCAAAATGAATGTCTGTGTTTGTTTTTGTTTCATATGAACAGTTATTAGGCTTGTGTTGTGATTTCTAATAACTGAGTCTTTATGTTGCAACAGGAATTTTAAAATACAGAAATTCTATTTTTCAGACTGAAATTTTGTGGCTGTATCCTGAGCTCACATTGCACCAGCGCATAGTTCAAATATAATCTGGTTGTTTGATACCAACACATGGAAAAGATGACACAGATGGGTAATAAAAAATGTAAGATGAGCTGACAGATTTCTATTCCTTTCATAGTCCTGAAGCCAGAGAAATGTTGCTCAAACTTCAGGAAATGGAGTTTTTCACTGCAAAGCTACACATCATCTACACCCCTGTGGTCTGTGTTCACAGCACACTACAGTGTTCCCTTTTCCCAGCAGCTGGAGGTCATGTTCTGCCTCCCACCTCCTCCTCCACACACTTCCCCTCCTGCCACCCCCCACCCACCTGCCCTCCCACACCTTGGCAAGAGTCTCGCACAGCCGAGAGAGCGTGTAACACAGCGCGCTGTACTTTTTCGCACCCTCTGTGTGCAGCGGAGAGCACGGGGGATTTAGCAAAGGAGGTCAGAAATGTGTGAACTCAAAACAAAGAAACACTTTACCGTACTGTGCCGCATACTGTACATTCAGAGGGAGGGCTCTCAGACTCTGCCCCCTGTGTGAACCTTCATTTAGAAGAAAGGTTTTGACGAGGGCAATTTCTCCTCACGCCTGTTCTTTGAGGCTAAAAGCACAGGCCCGTAGTTTTTAACCTGTCACCTTGCCTTGAAGGTCCCCTCTGTCATCTCGCACTTTGATCTGTCCCCTGTGTAAACCCTGCCCTGCTGAGCTTCAGTCCCGCACCGCAAAAAAAAAAAAAGAAATTACTTCATATTTTAATCGAGTGTGTCAACCCCTCCCCACCCTCAGCGGCCACTATTCTCATCATTCTAAGTGAATAATTGCTCCCGCTTCAGCTGCACTTCCCTCCACTCAGGGGGCAGATGGACGGCTTTTTTCGCCGGGTCGCCATTTTGGGTCCTGCGTGACAAGGCAGTCTGTGCCTGTTTGGGATTAGCAAAGCTGTCTATGTGACTGAAACCACTTCGCGTGCCGAAGCGACAGCTCTGTGGGCGCCCTTCCACGCCAAGCGCCATGTTCTTTTGTCTGATCCTTGGGCACACACCAGGTCAGTTAGGGTGAGGGATCAGGGTGGCAGCACTGAGATGCCCGTCCTCTGATGCAGCGTGATGGGACTGGGCTTCACGGGGGGAGCGGAGGGAGAGAACTCAGAGGGAGGTTAGAGATGATTGGTGATTGTCCAAGCTTGTTAGCTCACCCTACCAGGTCTGTTGGAGTCAGGTTTATTAATCTATCTAGTGTGTGGGTGTGTGCATGTCCGCACCCATTAAATTCAAATTTTAATACCTACACGTTCCACTAACTGTATTGTCTTCTGTTGGCGAGACATGCGCAGTTCTGCACATGTGGGTACATCTGCCCGAATACAGGGAAGTCACATGGAATGCTCAGGGCTACAGGGGTTATGTAGGTCACGGCCGGGGCTGTGGCAAATCCTGCATCTCACTGGAACCCCAGCATACATAATTCAACTCCCGCGGTGGGGGCAGGGGTCTCGGGGCCTGGGCAAGGCTTGGGGTTGGGTTTGGGGAGCGTAGGGAGGAGGGGTGGATGACTGGTTTCAATAATAGATGGGATCATGAAGGAGAGATGGCTGATGAAAGCCAGGGAGAGAGAGGAGGGAGATGGCTCCACAGCCACACACATTCAAGAATTAGAGTCGCAAGGTGCACGTAGAGTGAATCTGACAAGCCGTGCGAGGGAAAGAAGAGGGAAATGCAATGAAAAACAAGGACAAGAGACATCTCAGTGTTGGCTTCTTCACAATCCGTTTCCCCTTGGGTCACAAAGCATGATCTCTCAGTGAAGTATCCCACAAGTGACAGTATTTTGGCTGGCAATGGAGCCCAGTGACTGTTGAGATAAACCTCAATGGGGTTTGGATGAAAACAGTATCAAAACAATGCCTATCTCATGGGTTTTCCAAGATGTAAAACAGTTACATTTGGATTTTATTTGTCTGCAGTCAGTGGGGAGAACATTGCAAAACAAGGTGAGGGTGTATACGGAAGTCCCCTGTGCTTTTTATAGAGATTTAGATGATAGAAGTCACAAATAGACACATCTATGCGAGCATGAGGGCATGTTTTTTGTCCCAAAGGGGAAAAAAAGGGTGGCTTAATTCAGGTAAGGTTGAGAAATAACTATAAAAATAAATGATTAAAGCATGAAATATTCCATGGAAGCAATTTTAAGTGATCATTTTTAAGATGTAGTGAACAAATGGATTAACGACTTCAGGACGATTTTGTGTATCTAGATAAATATGGCATCCATCTTTGTTTAAAAATATAGTTTGGCAAGAGACAAACAAAAAATAAATGCTTTAGGTAAGAGCTTAAACAATTATTTAGGTGAGGCTTGAGCTGCTTTACACAAAGGATGAAACTGCAGCTACCCTTCACTGTATGAGAGCGATCAAATTTCAGTCGAATTCATGGAGTGCAGAGACCATGACTGACTGTAGCCTCAACATTTACATATGGAGCCAATGAGACAATATCTGCTGCAGCGTTAGAGGTCACGTCTCGGTCAGGCTAAGTGGAGGTGAAAAGGTTGTGGGTTAAGTACAGTTGAAGCCTGCTTCATTTGTCTGTGAGATCAAACTGGATTCCAACAGAGCAGAAAGAGAAAAAAAAATGTTCCATGGTGTTAAGACCTTCTGAGAAACTTTTTTTCTTGGTGGTTAAATCAGCCATGAAAAAGATTTTTTTTTATTTCAGTCAATCAGCCATTTTTGTAACAGAAAAGAATGAATGCTTGCAAAACCTCATGCCGTCTTTCTCAGTGAGCTTATCAGCTAGCTTTTTAGGCATTAATGTGCATCACCGCTATCAACAGCAGTGTTTTTCCTCTGAGGTCACGCTCAGGTTGGGAAGCCCAAATGCTTGAATTAATGTCATCAAAACATCTCGTGTCTTATAAATCATTATCACCCTGCTCGTTTGATCAACAACTGAAAAGATATTGAAAAGACATCAAAATAAAACACATCTAATGAGTCATTAAGTTTCAACTGCTAGGCTAAGTCTTTAAAGCTAGCACTAGAAATTCCTTGATAATCTTTCCATTAGCTAGGTTAATATCTATGGTTAGTTTACAGCCACTTTAGCTGACAATTTAAGAGTTAGCTAGAAACAGGCTAAAAGCTTATATTACTGGTTTAAAATCCTAGCTCTTGTAGTTTTAGCTTGTAAGTGGTTGGCTGTGGCTGCTGCATTCATACATTTTCTTTTGTTTGTTCAAACACAATGAAGAACCATATTTATCACAACTTTGGTCATGTTTAGATAACCCTCCGATTGGCCATCTCTCTAACTCAGGTTAATCTGTTTACATGTGCTTTGATACCCTGCGATTTAGTCGACCTGTACACACGAATAAACAAATTACCACAGTGTTCCTTTGCCAACAGACGTCAGATCAGCTGCCTGTTAAGTCCTCCTTTTCTACCCGAGCAATGGTTAAGTTACTCACAAGATCGAGGTGATGTTTACGTTTACATCAGATTCTACCCATAATCCTCCTTGAGTCTGAGTCTGAGTAGAGGGGAAAGTTTAAAGTAAGGGGACCATTAATAACGTGTATATGTTGAATATTTTTCAGTCAGCTGAAGTAAAATCAACCCAATTCAATCTAAAAAAAAATAACTGATATTTGTTTTTTGGGAGGAACTCTAATCGATTAATCATACTAAGATTTGACAATAAAGTTATTGTTTATATTTAGTTTACTTTCAGCAAGCATTTTCTCTAATAATAATGCTCTTAACGGTTTTCTCTGATTGTCTTTGAAAGCATAGGCTGTGTCAGGAACCATTTCCGATGCTGGACTTATTGTGCGTTATCATGATTTATTTTACCTAGATCGTAACTTTAAACTTCACTTTACTAATCAAACGTTCAGTCAGTCATTGTGTCGATCCATGAGTAAACTTGAAAATGGTGCCGTTGTCTCTAGGAGTGAAATGATTGACAGCCTCACTGGAAGCTGGATAAGTTTGCTTGGGATGAAAGAACACAAACAGTGGTACAGTATGAATAGGCTTGCAGCAAAACAACAAGCGCTTATGCAGTGGATTTTACATTATTGGGTCATGAACTTGTAATCACGTTGAAACCTTCACTCTATTCCCTGCTAAAAGTTAAATCCTGTTTCAACATTATGTTACTGGCCCATGAAACCGCTTTCATTTCATGCAGTGACTCTCCACAGTTTACTTGTGCTTCTTTGAAACTCACCGGAAGTGAAGAGCACGATGGACTTCAGGCAGGAATATTCGGCTGTGTCGACCTGCAGGGCTTTCAGTTTCTCCACCTGCTCCTGGAAGACGCGGATGTGATCCATGAAGGCCACCACGCGCTCTGCCGACATGGGCGATGCGTGCAGGCCTGCTGCTGCCAGCAGAGGGGCCACGTGGAGCGGCATGGAGCACTGCGCAGCGTTGAGGACGAAGAGCTCGCTCCATGACATACGCAACAGCGCCACCTAGGACACAAATAAGAAAAAGTGTTAATAATGGAAGACACTTACTTCTGGCATGCGTCTGCAGGATATCTAAGAAACAATTGATGTGCGCAGAAGGCCTAGCGTTTAGGTCTCTTCCCATGTATGGAGGCTAAAGTCCTCTAAGTGGGCGACCCGAGTTCGAGTCCAACCTGTGGCTCCTTGACCGCATTTCAATCCCCACTCTCTCTCTCTCCCCTGTTTCCTACTCTATCCACTGTCCTATCAAATAAAGGCAAAAAGCCCCAAATTAAATCCTCAATATAAAAACATAAATCTGTCGTACAATGAATCTAATAGAAGTATGTTTTTAAAATGTCATAGCATGTTTAGGAATCATTCAATTGCACTTATAGATGCAGACTTTGGACCCCTTTTGCCCCAAGCAGAAGAGTAATTCATTAGCACGCACAGTAATGAACTGTAAAGTTATCCTGACGATCCAATAATTAAAGCTACTTTGGAGCTGGTCAGAATTTGATCACATTACCAGAGAGTAAACGTTAACTTTATGCAGGAAGTGACCGTTATCCATGCATCCCAACAACTGATGATAAATTCAATCTGATGAAACCACAGTTCACTGAAAGCCAGGGTCATAATGAGTTAACATGTAAATAGTAATGCAGTTGTCATCCAAAATTAATGGACTCATTATTATTAATCGCATTTATCGTGTTCCTTTTGTCCATTTCAGGGCACCGTAGTTAATCCACCGCTGTGTCTTCATGCAACCAGAGCGATGGAATAAAACAACACCAAGGCGCATTTGAATGTCTCTCTGCACTTAAAAAAATAAATAAAATCTCAGGCAGCCATGCTTTCCACCTTTTAAGATCAAACATTTCACTTTTTATTGTTCCCTTAAACTGTTTTAATGTACTTTTCAATATGTAGCGACTTCACTTTAGATCTACAGGAAGTAACTTATTTTCTTTCAAAATAAAATCTGGTATCTATCCAAACAAGAAGTAAAATAAAATAAGCTTTAGCCAGTACAAAAATACAGAATAAAAGCATGACAAATACTGTTATTTAAATGCAGAATAATGGATTTTAAAAGATGCAATTAGAAATGTGATTAAATCCCTCCTTACTCTTGAAATTAATCACGATTTTAAAAAAATAATAATTGTTTGACAGCCCTATTAATTACTACAAGTTACAAATCATTTTATGCTGGAATTAGTTTGTCTTTCCTGGTTAATCTTTTTAGGATACTTTAAGATTCAGCTGTTGAGTAACAAGCACTCCTTGTGTTGTAACTTCTTGATAGTTTAGTAGTTTAGTCTGTAAAATAAATAGAAAGTCTCTTTATAGAAAGCTAAGAACAAATGGAACAACAAACACAAGACAAGTCTAGTCTGCATGTTGACATGAACCTTAATGATATATTCATGATATGGTGCAACTATAGCATGACATATTTGTGATCACTATGTCTGCTCAAGGTGCATGTGAATATTTATAGGTCAGGCGATTACTCCGTGCCAAGACTTTACAGCTGGTATAAATCTACACGCGCAGGATTGCTGTCAGGTCTATTCATATTAAATGTCACGACTGCCTGTTTCTGCCTACAGTGAATAACAACACAAGTGATTTTTTTTAAATGCCAGCTAAGTATCGGTGATTATTCACAAATCAGGAAAAAGAAGACTAAAAAGTGAAGTTTGATTTCTTATTTATAAGCTCAATTATTTTGTAAAGGGCAAACAGAGGATGAGATATCAGAACAAAGCTGCTTGGTGATCGAACATCGTCGCTGTTGGTGTTAGTTTTCTTTAATTTTGATCACGAAATATCTTGTGTGTTTCTACATTTTTAATAGAGTGACCAAATCAGACCAATTACAATTTTAAAAGGCTATATTTATACCCCGGACTCATCTTTTTAGCATTTAGGTGATAAGTCTGTTTTCTTTGTTTTATAAATAAAAACCTTAATATTAACTGAAATACATTTATCCATTTATTTTCAGAATAACTCACTTAATGGACTTGATTATTCTTGTGTCTAAATGCTTACAATGAAGCTACAGGTGACATCTAATTAGCTAGCTTAGCATAAAGACTGGCAACAGTGGGAAACAGCTAGCCTACATAAAGCTATGTACAGAAATGTCTCAAAATCATGTCATCACCATGAGTTTGGACACACACCTAAAAGTTTCTGCGCCAAGATGGAAATAGTCCCACCAGAAACCCCTTAATGATTTTTTTAGAAACATTTTTCGAGTATTTTTTTTTTAAAAAGAAGAAAAAATTTGACAATTTTTGTGCCTTAAGAAGTGTTGGTAGGATTATCTCTTACACCTTTAGAAAGAGCCACACTGAGGTTTCCCCATTTTTCAAGTTGCTGTGCTAAGCTAAACAAATGATCTGTTGCATGTAGTTTCATAATTAGAACATAAACAAGAGTGTTTTCAACTTCGTCAACTAATTCTCTGCAAGAAAGTGTGAAAGGCTGAAACACTTAATGCTAAGCTACGCTAAGCGACTGCGAGGAAACTCCCGGTGAGGAAGTATAAAAGCATAATCTCAAAATATAAACGCTTCTTTATAAGTCAGATATTTCAGTGATATGTCTCGAATCAGTCGTCAAAGTGGCCGCCTCACCTGATCCATGAGCTGCAGGTCGGGGAAGAAAGGGATGTTTTTTGCCCACTCAACAGCGCTGAAGAGCAGCCTCGCCGCCAGCTCACAGATGTTCTCGATGCCCATCAGGTTGTTTCCCTGCATGCACTGGGCCCCGTAACGAGACGTGGGGTACGGCTCGGCACGGAGCAACAGAGAGATGAAGCCGGACAGGTAGGGCTGGCCGTTGTACGGGTCTGTGCCGTTGGTCAGGTACTGTCCTGGGCTAGTCTGAGAGTTTGATGTGCGTCCTCGTTGTACAGCTGATGAAAAAACAGGACAGAATAAAGATGAGTATACAGTCACAAGAATCTGAACTCCAAAAATCAGTTATGTAACATTTGAGAGTGTTTCTTTTTCTACTGTCTTCACGTGTTTCTTAATCTCAGTCCAGCCGATACTTTTAGGCAGGAGATAAACACCTACTGTCAGGCTGTTGTGATACTTTTAGGATTTAGGAGGATTTGGATAGAGCTAAACCTGGTCTACATCCAAAAGCTGTACATTAAGTGAACAAGTGAAACCTGAAAGCCTGTTGTAGAAAAAGAAGTAGAGAGAAGAGAGAAATTCAAAGAAGAAAGAGTGAAATTGGGCATGTCAAATCTGTCGGGTTGGGGTGGGGGGGGGCATTGCAGAATGGGGTCAAAGGGGGGCGAAAAGTGTGGAGACGGGAACATTTCTCCGACTCTTAAATATGTCAGCGCTCGTCTTTTCAGGGGAGCGTTGGAAAGTGACCGGGCCAAGGCCATTCTGCACCGCTGTTGTGCATCAATGAGTAATGACAAGCAGCAGCTGGTAAAGATATAACACTTCTTCACACCTACATATGTTATGCACACACCACACATGACTACGTACGGTTACATCTCACCCCTCCCTCTCTCCCTCTGCTGGCAAATGGCTCAGCCTGAGGCGAAAAGGGCACGCAGAGGCCAAGCTCTCGCACACATACACACAAATAACCCCCCCCCCCCCCCCCCCCCCCCCCCCGAGCAATGATGATGCGGCGAGTGCTCAAAGGCCCATTTGGAAAACACCTGTTCAGTCATCCCCACTGTCTGACTAATAACTCCATCTACTGTTACACAGAGAGAGAGAGAGAGAGAGAGAGAGAGAGAGAGGGTGGGGGAAAGAGAGAGAGGGGGCAAGTGAGAGGGAATGAAAATGCAAAGGGGGCCACGTGTGCAGGAGAAAAATGAGGTAAAAGGTTGAAATGGCGAGATAAGGTGGGGAAGGAAAGAGTGAGAGGTGATAAGTCGAAAAAAGGTAGATTGAGGTCGCAGAGCGGAGGGGAAGGGGGAGGAGGGGTGCAGAGTTCAATATATTTGAATGCGGCCTGAGATGGGGCTTCAGATAGAAAGCGGTGGTTTACATAGAGACAGGTGGAGGCAGGAGGGGTGGAAGAAAGAAGGGCGAGGGAGGGAGAGGGGCTTGGAAAATGCTTTTAAACTCTGCATCACCTGTCACCTCACACACAGCAGCTGTGTCAATTGAACGCAGCATGGCACGTCTGAAAAACGAGAGGTCAAATCACTCAAGAGCGTGATAAAAATGCATTTAATTCTAGCCTGTCCTCCAAGCAGAAAAAAATACCTCCGCACAAAAGGTGTTGACCTCAAAGTACTACTTTTTCCCTGTGAACTTGTGTCAACCCGCATTCCCCGTAAAAGAATGTGCTCTCCTTCGGCAAACAGCGTGGTCGACGCAGAGGTGTTGCATGTCACAAAGACGACGTTGCACAATGGGACATTCCTCGTCACTCGCACTCCAGAAGGTCTTGCGTTGCTTTGCAAAGGACGGCTGTCAGATTAGCCACACGCGTCTGTCTCTGCAGGATTTCATAAGACAAAGGAAATGAAACCCTGCTTGGAGCAGCAGGGCTGAAGAGAGGGCTGGAGGAGCGCTTCAATTTACACCAGGAGTACCTGGTCAAACATGGTTTTTTTTTTTAGTCACCCTGAGGTGCTTGAGTGTGAAGTAAAAGACTAGAGGCTGAAGTATGCAGAGCTGCCGCTGTCAGTCAGATAAGTTATAAAGGTTGGCGGAAAACTCAACAAGACAAAATACATGAACAAGTCTGTTTTTGTCACGGCTCTTTAAAACGATTAAAAGGAGATGTGCCTTACAAAACCATTACATGTCCTTTTTAGTATAAGCATAAGTATAAGCTAATACTGATGGACACTTTACAGAGCAGCCTCTACCATCAGTGTGTGAATGTGTACGTGTGACCTGCAGTGTAGAAACACTATGATTGGTCAGAAGACCAAACAAGCGCTATACATACTCAAGTCCATTTACCATTCATTTTAAAGGCACACAGTATCTGTGGTTGTAATACATTTCTTCAGATATTTCATTCACACCAAAACTAATTAAGTCTCTCACAAGCTAAAGTTAGCGAGCTGGTCACACAAGAATGGCAGAGAGAACTAAGTACTTAACAAGTACAGCTATGCCAAAAATTCACTGTGCTCCTTTCAGCGCACACTATCATGGACTGGTTCTGCAAACAGACTGTTTAAAACATGCATGCAGTCTCAGTGGCATCACCCATGGGTCCCTGAAGACCCTAAACATGGGGGTTGCCATATTGGAAATGCTGACCCTAACTTTCCGTCAATCTAGTAACAGGCGGGGGATTCAAGTTGGGCCTTCTTTTAGACGCCTGACAAACAGCTGCAACTCGCCCTCCTGTCAGTGAAATCAGCCAGCCCCTTAATAATGCAAAACTCTTAGCTTCAAGACAATCAAATAAGACGAGTATATTTAAAAAAATCAACCCAAGGACAGTTTTTACCAATTCTTCTTGGACCATTATCTTAAAGGTTATTATAGTAAATACTTGATAAAGGTCACTGATCCGTCAAGAACATAATTAAGAGAAATAAATGTTGACTGTTAGTAGGAAAATAAACACTTTAAATCTGATGTTTTGTTCAGAGGAACTCATCAACTTCTTTGCAGACATTGTCGCTCTATAACATCATTAAATGGTTTCGTACTGCAGTCATAGTTCCGCTGCCTGCTTGGGACCTTTGTCTCTTAAATGTGAGCATATGTCGTTTTCAGGCCACTTTGAGGGATTCTGCAGTTTTCCTCGGGAGGGCAGACTCCTCCCTGACTGTCCATATCTAAGTCAGAACACTGTCACAACCCAAAACTGTCACTCTGCCGTGGCTTGTTAATGTCTTTTACCTAAAAAATATATATATTCTTCAGGGGTGAACAGCCTGCTTTCTGCTTCTCTGGGAGTCCAAAAAAATGCAGTAGTAAAGAAAATTTGTGCCTGACTTTTTAAAGGGACAAATTTGTAGAAAGTCAATGACATTGCAGTTATTATTATGCTTCTGATACATGAATTCACAGCTTTTAATCTGCTCTCATATTGATCAGTGGTAAGTCCTGCAGATGGTGGCCAATCTACTTGATCCACTTGACTTTCAAAAGCCTCATTGTGGGGGTCACTCATGGCTGAGAGGCACAGCACTCAAGTCGTTCAGACGCACACACATAACTCTCTGTTTTTTCCTCGCCTACAGCTGGATGACGAGACAGAGGAGCGGGGGGGGGGGGAGAGAGAACATAGTGATTGTGGAAAGGTCCAAAGGAATAAATAAGGAGAAGGACAGACATTTGTAGAGACAGAGAGATGTCGTATCGTGACACAGAGGAGGGCAGTGAGAGAGCGGGAGAGACAGGAATGACATTAGAGAGAAACAGATGCCTGAGGATAAGGAAAAGGGAAACAAGGGTGGGTCAGAGAGAATAAAGGGGAGGGGGGGGGGGGGGATGGGAGTCCAATTTGGGTGTCTGCCATAAGCTGATTCCTGCATTTTAATTGCACGAAGGCTGAGCTTAATGTGATTGCCTTTGCTTGTCATCAGAGAGAGAGACAAAAACTGCTCGAAAACTTAACCATACACAAAGTTATTCTTCGTGACAGACTAATTCAATCTGACAAAAAAAAAAAAAATTGAGGCACTAAAAAAAGACCTATAAATCCCTAAAACCCAAAACAAAACAGCGTGCCGTGTAGGTAGGTCATAAAACGAGGGCAGGGGAAGGAGGCAGAGGAGGAAAGTGCATGCAAACAGAGGCACCATGGGACATTTCAGCTGCGACTTTCAAAATGCCGCTTCAGCAAATGGCAGCTGGCGGAGTGCACAGTTCGCTGCCTTGCTGCCCTGGATTAGCCTCTGGGTCAGACTGTTAGTGGAATTACAGCAGCTAAATACAATTAAGGCCTATCAACATTTGGACTTAAAGGTCACCGTGCCGGGGCAACACAGAGGCATTAAAGATTTGGCTCAGTCGAACAGTTGCGTTTAATAAGTAGCTTTTCCATTTCTAAAGCTTCCATTGGCGAGCAGAAAATAAACATGTTACCTTGCCTGAACCCGAAGTTAACATGAGTGTGTGCATGTGTGTGTGTGTGTTTGTGTGTGTTTGTGTACTAAAGAGGTTCATAACATCAGACAATTCTGCCATCAACTAAATATCTGAACATGTGGTTTTAAAGCTAAAAATATGGAGGGGAAAAAGAGAGATGTGTGTGTGCCGACGTGTGTGTGTGTGTGTGTCTGTGTGTGTGTGTGTGTGTGTGTGTGTGTGTGTGTGTGTGTGTGTGTGTGTGTGTGTGTGTGTGTGTGTGTGTGTGTGTGTGTGTGTGCAAAGGTGTGATCCAGATCAGAGGGCAGCGTGTGATGTGACACCGAGGTCCCCAAGGCTCTCCTGGTTTTATTTTGGCCCTGACCGTTGACCTGCAGGTCAGTGCTCTGCAGCAGGGAGAGGGTCAGATAGGAGCAGATAGGAGCTAATGTGTAAACCGGGCAGGAGAGAGTGTGGAGATAAAAGAGAGAGAGAGAGAGAGAGAGAGAGAGAGAGAGACAAAGAGCTTGATGTTTGACAGAAAAGTGTTAGGGTGGTCATTATTGCTTTAACACCATGGTAGCAACTTTTACGCTAACTTGTGTTTCTGGACTGTTCTCTCCCATTTATCATGTTGGTTTTTGGGAACCAATGATTTCTGCTTTTGTTATTTACAAGCTGGAAAAATAAGCATTAAATCCAAACATGTTAGTTTATGCTGGCGCCGCTGGGCACGACCAAGTCGGGTGACGGGTGTGCACCACTGGAGGTCGAGTCACCAGCAGTCGACTTGTTAGCTTAGCTAGCAGGCTGAAATGAACAAGCTATAGTTACGCTATATACACTTCATATACACTCAACTAGCTCATTGAAATGTTACCGGAATATAATAACGGAGGTGAACTCTGGTTGTTCCTAACAGTTCCTAGAATCGCCACTGATCATATAAGTTCAAATTTCAAGTATTGTTATCCATTTGTTCTTCTGGCAATAAAGTCAAAGCTCAATGCTTTAGGACACCTGAGTCTGCCAAGGGTGCAAACATTTCTATGCAACAATCTCTGTTCCTTAATTTAGAAAGGAAACTGCCTCGCATGATTCAGCTAACCAGTTATGTTGTTCACGGGTAAGACTGATGGAGCTTTATAATCTATAACAGTCAAGAAATGAATCCCTGATGATAAAATTGTCCTACAGTCGAGGCGGACATTGCAGTGGTCCAAGTCTGACCCTTGCTCATTGGGTAGCTTTAATTCAGAAACTATCAAGTTTACAGGAGATTCTAAAAGGAACGAGGATTAAACTTTTAAAAAAAAAAGAAGAGAAATGGAGCACAATAATGTAGTCATTTACGCTCTTTCTTTGATGTTTACAGAGACATGTGTAAGAACAGACCTAAAGAGGACCCCCCCCCCCCCTCCCCCCCCTCCCTAGCTGACTGTCAAACATGAAGGAGCCGAGGTATGCAGCCAACGTGACAGACACAACAGCACCAGAGCGCAGAAGAACCGGAGGCAGAGCGGGAGCGGGCGGGAGAGCCGTGACACAGACAGAGAGAGACAGAGACATGGAGGGCAGAGGAGCTTCGCGTGAGGAACTTTGCAAGCTCTGCTGTGTGGACGCAGTGCTGCCTCAGTCTCTCTCTCTCTCTCTCTCTCTCTCTCTCTCTCTCTCTCAGACAGTTCCTGCATTAATTAGTAAACTAAATTCAGCCGGCACTCTGATTCACGCTATCCTTATTTACACTTACACAGCCCCTCCTCCCTCTGTGCTTTATTGTCAACACAGTGGGGGCACATCAGGACAACATGTGAGGGTCTTTTCTGTGAGTTTAGATGTTTATGTATCGACCTATCCAGACATGTAGCCCACTACTTTAAACCACGAATTAAAGTATCATTTTTATCGTACAGAAAAAGAATTAACAAGACTTGATTGATGGGAGCTGATGGCAAACTGTTGTAGCTTCCGTTAGCTACCAAACATTTTGACACTAAAACGGGAAAAACACTTAAAGGGCCAGTTCACCCAAAAACACATATTCCCACTTATCCCTCGTGTTGTGTAGTCATGCATGTGTTTTAGGTTTTTAAGATTAGGAGATATCCTCGAGAGACTTCTGCTGCAACGCCAGCTCCAGATCATTTTCTTTAGCTTCATTTCACGCTCTCTCAGATGATTTTTAATCTAATAAAACCAAATCCGTGCAGCATTCATATTTAACACTTTTAAAATGTATCACTCCACACAAGAGCGCAACACAGAGCAGCATATTTTCACTTAAAACCATTCCTTAACGATTTTACCTGAAAGATCTTCAATTAAATAAATGTCTCGGGCAGAATTAGTTAACATTATGGGGTTGTTCCACTAATAAACTTCTTGGTATTACAACCTAAGTGTCCCTGCAATTGAAAAGAAAAAAACATCTGTCTACTAACTTTTCTTTGGTCTAACACAGAAGGCAGAAGTAAAAAAAAAAAGGTAAAAAGGTAACTTAAGCCAAACTTACAGACTGAACATCGATGCCTTTTAAGACAATTAATAGTTTGGAAAAAGTCAAAATCCCCCCCCTAAAAAAGAAACCAGTTTCGCATTTGATCAGATGTAGACGAGCAGTCAAAAGCTGAATCCCAAATGACACAATGATCTTTGGATGTTGCTTTAATTGATGTTCAAATGCTAACCTGCAATTACAGCTCATCACCATAGATGCCGCCAAAGAGCACAAACCTGAGATCTTTGAGACTGCTGCTTTGTACTTTATCTCTGTGGGGGCGGATCTATGTGGTGGCTGGCCAGGGGTGGACTCCCCCCCTTAAATGTAATTGACCAGTTAGCACACAAGCTTCATGCCAACCTTCAGAAGTTTAGTACCCCAGCTGGGCCACCCCATTCCAAAACGTCTGGATCCGCCCCTGTGTGTGAGGGCACCGAGTGTCAAAACTTAAACACTGAGTAAAATGACTGTAACTGCACGGCTGGAAACTACAAGGAGTAAATCTGGAAAACATAACGTTTAAGAGGAAACATGAGTGAAAATCATATTTGATATTATAAAGAGAGGGAATAGAAGGTCTGACAAGCTTTTATCTGTGGCTATATGAAACTGCTGATCACAAACAGGGGTGAGCAATAAAAAGTCAGTTGCAGCTGTTATTGACGCACTGTGACATTTTCCTCCCGTTTCTCCAACGACTGTTGTTCCTGCTGCTGCGCTCCCTCTCAGAGTGCACCGATAAGATCATCGACTGTCTGCCTAAAATATAAATGCGCTCAGATTCCCTGCAGTGTTGTGTTAGAGAGCGAGTGCATGTCAGAGCGAAGAAGAAGAAAAAGAAGAAGCCGCAGCAGCCTGGTTAGGAGGTTTAATGCTCCTCACTGAGAATTCACCTCTTCACAAGCGTATGTGTTTTTAAAAGTGACCTGAGTGACATGCAAAAGTAGGTTGAGCCAATTAAGCGACAAGCAAAACAGTCCAGAGTCAGTCAGTGTGTCAGCGATTGACTAATATATGTGAGACTTCATGATGTGAAGGGAAAGAGGGAACCTTTAGGGAAGAAGGTATTTTATTTCATCATGAAGCCTTCTCACCCACGCGTCCAAAGCTTTTAAAAACCGCCTCATTCATCCGCACACACCCACACACACACACACACACAGGCCGTTATGTAATAATGAAGTTAGCCTTTGAGATAGCATCATGTAATCCAGCGTATCACTTTAATGGACGCCGGGCTTGGCTGGACTGAAGGATGCGTCAATGGGAGCCATTTTCCTCTGAGAGGCCTCTGATAATGACTGAGCCAGCGAGTGTGCTGACAGGGGTTAAGTATTAGAATTTGTCAATAGCTAAATTACCGGGATAAGTGAAGGTTTTCAGAGCCAAAGCAGGTCAGACAGTCGTGTTTTTTGCCGTTAAACTGCCCACTGTGGAGTATGGATTAGTCAATACTCAGTGTCTGTTAGACTTCAGTGCAGCAGTGGAGTGTTTACTCGCTGCAGAGGCCCCCCGGCCGGCTCGTACATTTGGACTTTGACTCCAGCCCGTCTGTTATTAATGTTTTAGTTTTGGTTGACCTATATTTTCTGCTGCTCTTGGTGTTTTGTGGGTCAGAGGAGGCACTGCGGCACATGCGTGTTGAGTGTTAGAGTCCTGTGCTACAAGCGGATGTTTAGACTGCCACTAACACTTCACAGACTACGGTGCCTGCTTTAGTTTTCACTCCCATGTATAGTGTTGTCATGCTGCATCTGCATATTTAAAGGGATTTTATTGAGCTTATTTGTCAGGGAACAACACAAAGTAGTCCCTAACTTAGAAGTGGAAGGGGGAACATGACATGGTATAAATCTGAGTAGGACTGTAGCAGCATTAATATTAATGGCATTTCATCAATCTGTATTATCGGTTATCATTTTTGCTACTGTCTGTCCCACCTCACTGCAAACACTTGAATCTTAACAAGTGTATTTGTCTAACTTTGTCAAAAATATCTCAATACTCATCTGACAAGTCCAAACAAACAAATGATTTCAAAATATTAAAAGCTAAAAAATCTGCCAATGGGACAAGAAAACTGTACTTGTTTAGTGTCTTAAAATGAATAGTCTGAATTAGATATTATATCTTATCTTATAAGGCACTTAACAAGTCAAATTATCTTTCCAAATTGGCAGATATTTTTACACTTATTACAAGCAATACATGCCTTATTTTTTGGGTTTAAAATCTTGTAATAAGATGTTAATGTGGACTTGTCATGTGAACGTGGCTTAATATTAAGTGTAAGTGAATATTTTTGACTGAATATTTGACAAATGTACTTGCTAAGATTTGAGTTTTTGCAGTTTGTCTGTCTCTATCACTTACTCTCCTCCTGTTTATCCCTCTATCACGCTTCCTCCTCGGCTCAAGCAGCTGTAGCCTGCAGGTGCTTGCTCATTGGTGAATAAATAAATAGTAATAATATTAAAAAGATAAAGAGAAGGGTATGCTCTTTTTGTAAAATGCTGTGAGCTCACTTCTGTTGAACTATATACATTTGTATTTAAAAGTATAAAAAAATCTACACAATCCCACAACATGCCTTGATATTTTTCTTTTTGGACAGACGGATACATTTTTTGATTAAGAATACTTTTTAGCCATGCAACAACCCCTTCACAAGATGGGAAAATAATCAAAAAGCTTTTGAGTGCTTTCCTATAAAAGCCTGAACTCAGTTCAGGTTCGTCTGCAGGTTATTGTGTATCAAACAAATGTCTACATCTTGAACAGCTCGTTTTCTCAGGCAAATAGTGAAAAACCGCCATGTGAGGATTAGTTCTGTGTTGGAAAAAATGTGGAAATCGACTTGAATGAGTACTATTGCAAGGCACTGTGCACATGTTTGCATGTTCCAGGTGTTCTTCTTACAGCTGTCCAGATGTTTGATTCTGACGACAGGCTCATTAGACAGGACGGTGTTGTGATTGCGTGCCTACATCAGCCCAGTAAACCTCGTCACGTGTATTTGTGTCCTCGCTGCAGTCAGAACCTCGTCCTCGTGGGCTGCTTCAAAATTAAAACATTCACTCCAGTTCAAAGGATCTGTCAGGCTGATTCTCTTTGCCTCCCTGCTTCCTATTCAGCCCCAGAAACACCGCTCCGACAGAGAAACAAGCCGAGGTTGTGTGTGTGTGTGTGTGTGTGTGTGTGTGTGTGTGTGTGTGTGTGTGTGTGTGTGTGTGTGTGTGTGTGTGTGTGTGTGTGTGTGTGTGTGTGTTGAGACAATGACACTAACACTGCTGAGGGTTTTTAGAAAGGTCTGACTCCCACTGAGGCCGGCATAGAAATGTTTACTGTCACGGTGCGCTGAAAGGTGCTCGGGATAAAAGTCTCCAACAAATGATATGATGTCGTACGCAGCAGTCTGCAGAAAGAGGTCAAACGTCCCCTTTGGGGGGGGGGAGGGAAAAAAAGGAAAAAGAAGACACACTCACTTGAAAGCAGAAGAAGTTCTGAATGTGACGCGGTCAGATCATGAAAGTTTTAGCACATCTTCTCAGGGAGATAAATATTAATTTAGTCTAAACAGGGAAGTCACGCAGCGGTGTTAGTGATATTAAACGATGCTTTTCCAAAGAATCTTCTCATGGATGTTAATGTGATGGAAATAATTCAATGAAAGGCAGCAGTAAACAGGTGAGTCTTCACCCTTGACTTGGTAGAACTGAGAGTTTTAGAACCTGCAGTTTTCTGGGAGTTTGTTCCAGATACACGGAGCATAGACACTGAACGCTGCTTCTCCATGTTTGGTCCGGACTCTGAGGACAGACAGCAGACTCGTCCCAGACGACCTGTGCAGCCTTAATACTTGTTTTGTGGACAGAAGCAGTCATCCAATACTTATAGAAACAAGTTGTGCTGCCGTTGGACTAAATGATTACTTTGCTGAGTAATATAGTGCATTACTTTGACCTACATGTCAGAATACATTTCAAAAAAAGTTTAAAAAAAAAAGCCTCTCAATAATTCAGAACCTTGTTAACGCTTGTTGCTCAAACTGCATTTTCATGTGTGAATCATCCAAATGTTCTGCTTTTTTTTTTAAAGGTATTTTTGAAACTTATCTTCTGGGTACCAAATGCATATTTTACCTGGATTATTATTAATGGAAATAACAACATTGCATCTCCTTGACAACCTCACCTGAACTCGGCTGAATAATGCAAAGAGAACATGATTAATGTATGACCTCCGGAGGGGCCGAGTGCTTTCACAGTCAATCCCACTTCTCAATCTTTGCATCGGAGGATGCAGCCGTGCTTAATCTACTGTACATGTTACAATTAAATAATGATGCAGGATTTGTTTGAACAATACAGTCATGAATATTTATGTTCACACAAATATTCAAGGATTCTGTTGTTGTGATTTCTGATAACTGAAAAGCTGAGTTACATAATTTCAAACTAAAACAACATAGTGAGATTTTTCAAAGCTGCCTAGTTCCATTTTTTTTAAAGGAAGTTGCTGTGAGTTCTTCTGTGCCTCTGTTTTCACAAAAATCGTCCTAAATGGACGAGTGATCGCAGAAGTTAGTCGACAAAGAGGATTTAAGGACACCGTTTAATCCCAGTGACCTCAAATGCACCAGCAGATGAGCTCAGTCAATGTTGGTTGACCTGCTCCACATTTAAGCCTTTTGCGCACAACTATAAGCCAGCGCTGCAAAAAATAACCATTTTTTTAAGTCAACAGGGGAAAAGGGCTTATTTTCTTTTGAAACATTTGGCATGATTCACTCTGTTTTCAAATGTTTTTATTCTTTTTGTGGAGTATCCTCCCCTGCTCGTATTTCAACACAATGCCAGAATATTTGGGGAAATTGCTTGAACCAAATTTTCTGCAGCACAGACATTTTTTACCTTCTTTAAAATTTACAAGGACATTTTAAGACTATTAAAGGTGACTGTTTTTGCAGTGTAGAGTACTGACTGTTTGCACAGCAGCATAATGTTATCTCATCTAAATAGCAAGGCAAATTCCTTTTCATGGGATTCTTAAGGCTCATGCTCATGAACCATGTGCTGCCTTCAAGGCTAGAAGGTCACCACTGGAAGGAAAAAAAATATTTTCAACAAAACATCTGCTAAAAGAACTGAATGCATTAAACATATTCCCTAAAAAGGCCTGAAATAAATCTGTACTTTTCATGCAACTTAACTTTTCAGGTATTATATTGAGTTGCCTCTTCATAAGAAAAATTGTATGACTTGAAAATATACATGGAAAAAGAGCTCTTGTGTTGATATGTTGCACCATTTTGGATGTCAAAGTTTTACAGTTAAGTGTCGTTACCAGAATGACTGAATTTGTAGTTTTTGCAGTAAACACGCTGCGGCTCGTCAGGCGATTTCCTCGGGTTCATTCAGCCAGAAAGAAAACGACCGTGTGCTGAGACTCGGGGGTATTTTACATGAGGTAAGACTGTGTACAGTGCACACACACGCACGCGCACACACACACGCACACACACGCTCACAGCCGGAGAGGAAAAGCAGCGCACTATCGCGGGAACACTTGAGGGATCATCTCCTCTGAGCTCTGAGGAGGACGCGGGTATTTCCACCGCCTGTGTGTTTACATTCGGTCTCAGAGAACAAAGGGCAGCGGGGTCGTTGTGTTGTGGAGATTCACTTTGTGTCCTTCGACAACCTCTGCCTAAGTGTCCTTGAGCAAGATTACTCACTCTCCGGGATGCTGCTGCAGCTGCCCCTGCTCTGTCCTCTGACAGGGAAAAATACAAGAGGCGAAGTGTGACATCTTTATCTCCGAGTTTTGAGGGGAACTGAGGTCAGGAGAGGATGAAACGAACCCTTTAACACGAAGGAGACAATACACTCCTCTTTACTGATGGATATCAAAGCGTAAAGTGAGTTAAATTAATTTGTCAAAGGCATTACACAGACAGTCAATCTCACTGCCCTGTTTTATAAAAAAAAAATGTCTCTAAATCTAACAAATGTCTCCAGATCAGGAGGTTTCTAAATGATTTATTGGTGGTTGGAGTTGATCCAAAGTGCGCACACAAACAAAAATGAATCCCTGCCAACGCAGATGTTCAAAGAAAGAACTTTTGGCTCCATTTGCTTCACATTTTAAATATGCACCATCGCATCCCTCCTGAATGGGACGTCGCCGCTGAATGATAATTAATAAGGGAAGCGCCCCTCTCCACCAACACGTTTGCACTGCTCCTCTTTGGCACTAACTGACCCGTTGTTAATCCAACACAATACAACAAATGTAGCGGCATCCTCTTATAGCGGCTCGGGGTGTCGGTGAGCAAACAGCGTAATTAAAACAGGGGGACAAAGGAGGGATTTCACAGAACACAGCGCAGCACAGTGAATGCGGTAGATTTGGTAAATGAATGTGGAATAAGCATTGTGGAGCCGCAGGTGGTGACTGATTATTTACCCATAACAACAGCGGCTGTGGAATAAACATTTAGAGCAACAGGCGTGAAAACTTGCGCTTTACGCACAAAATCTCTCACCAGCACTTTTAATTGGACATGTGAGAGGACAAATTACAGAAGTGTTTCGTGTTTAATGTGTCATTATCCTGAAGCCAGAAGTTTGTAAACGTTGTTTCTAGCTGTGTTCGGTTCCACAATTTGGTCTTGACTTTCTTTACAAATTAGATGTTTTAAGGATTTACACTTTGTCATCAAGATTTCATTTGTATAAAAACAATAAAATAAATGAATCCACACCGGAAGCAAAGACATTAGCCAATGTGAAGACTGGTTTTAAACCAGAAAGATATTTTACGGCTGAGTCTAGACTTAATGGCCTGTTGAGATTTATGTTTAACTACATTACAAGTTTACGCACATAATTACGTTTTGTAAACAAACGTCTCTTACACTGACATAAATTGCAAATGACTCACACATACATATTGCTCTGGCCGTACCTTCTCTTCTCATGCCGACTTTGAGGCACTTCTTGAGCCGGCAGTACTGGCACTGGTTCCGGTGGTGCTGGTCGATGGGGCAGTCCCGGTTCCCTCGGCAGGTGTAGGACAGGTTCCGCCTCACGGAGCGCTTGAAGAAGCTTTTGCATCCCTCGCAGGTGAACTGGCCGTAATGCTTCCCGCTGGACTTGTCCCCGCACACCATGCAGTCCACGTTGGGGAGCTTATCCCCGGAAAGTGCATCGTTCCCCGGGGTGGAACCGTTGGGGGTTCCCGGTGCCCCGCCGGGCTCCTGGCCGCAAATCTGGAGCTGAGAGCCCGGATCTGCAGAAATGTTCTCTGACCACTGGTTTACTACCATTGCCATGCTATCCCCAAACACTTTGGTCTTTGTTTAAATCACAGAAGCAGATAGAGAGTGATAGAGACTCGTCCTGACTTCTTGGGAGAAAAACACGGGGAAGGACGAAAAGGCGCTTCCCGCTTCCCCCAGAGGTCAAACTGAGTTACTTTAGCTGATTTAATTAAACCTTTTCTCTATCGTAGTGAGTTTTTGTCCTGCAAACATCTATCAAAGTTCACAGACACAGCGAGGTATGAACATGATCGATGCATGAGATCGTAGCATTCAACTCCCGATGTTCCTCACTGCGCAGAAATCCATAAACACGTTGTCCCTTAGAGCGAAACCTCTCTCAAATGTCAGCCAGAAACGTCCGTATTTAGGCTCAAAAAATAAAAAAAATGTATCTTACTCTTCGCTTCCCTCTCCAAGTCAAGATAAGAAAAATCACACGGGGGAGGGGAGGGGGGAATCGCTGGTCAATACAGCCTGTCTCCGCTCGATGCTGCTTTTAGATTCACTTCAGATCAACTCTTCTAGACTGACACACTTGATCTAATACTGACCACATTTCATGGGAATCGTTGGGGTCCCAGATAGCTCTTGCAGTGAGAGTAAAGCGCAGTCCCGAGGAGAAGTCAGTCCTGGTTGCTCTTATTGTTGCGCGCGTGAGAAGGGGTTTTGGATTTACGTCAGCGTGAGATGTTTATTTCGCCCAACAACAACAACAAAAAAAACAGCCGAAATATCCTTAGCGAAGAAGAGATTTCACAGACACAGAAAGCTTTGCCGCTCGACTGTCTCGCTTCTGCCTCCCGACTGCCCGTCCCTCCTCTCAGAGTCAAAGCTACAATTTGGGGGAAAGTGTCACTCGCAGCTCTGCCTCGTACGGCTTGCCCCCCTGGTGGCGCTCCATGTAAGGTCATAACTGCCAAATAAGGTCAGAGCCCCGCCCCTCATAGGGAGAGGTGAAAGGAGAAGTGCCGGCTGTGATTGGTCCCAAAAGAACGTTAAAAAGTAAGGAGCTTTCTGATTGGACGACAGTCGATTAAGGGTGAGTTTGACTGACAGGAGCGGTTGTTGTGATACGAGAGCTTTCAAGAGGGACTACACCATCGCCCCGGTGCAAAATTAAAGTCTAATTTGTGCTTTCAGACTGGACAGAATTATCCTGTTATTGATGTGTTAAAAGAAATACATTTTATAAGTTAATTAAGCTCTGACAGTAGCTTCTAAATCTAAACAATTAGGTGAAGGGACACAAATAGTTTTTTTTATTTTTTTATTTGGATCTTATAAAAATGCATCTTTATGAAGAGAAGGGAAGGTATTTAAAGTCCCCCTTCCCTAAAAAAAAACGTTTCTTTTTTCGCGTGATTTGGATGTTTGACCTTCACTTGTGTAAAATATGTAGAGGTGTGTTTAAACACTAAGTGTCTGACCTTAAAACTCTAGTTTGATGTCCTGAAGTCCACTTCAGGACATCAAACTAGCCTGCACGTTGGTGATGTGAAACCTAAAATGCACCTACTTTAAATTAAAGTAAGAGACATCATGTTTCCAGTGTTGAACTTTTCCAAACTATCTGTTTTCAGCTTCTGGTTTTAGAAATGAGGGGAAAATGGAAGACAAGATTATTCTAAGAGTTTTTCACCTAATGTTTTTGTTCAGAAAACTGTATTTGCTGAACTGTGAATTATTCAAAGTGTGTTAATATCTTCAGTCATGCCTTACATGAATTGCATTAAATTCTCATAATTGGGGGGGTTTGCAGACAGGCTATATGGACACATGGTGAAGAGAGACCTTTAAGATTGACCTAAGAAATTATGTGTGGACCTTGACTGTCTGCTTGTGAAGCATAGAGATAAAACAAATAAACATTCATGCTATTTCTGCACAACAAAAAAAAGAATCTTATCATATCTTGTTTATTGTTTTGCCCTCTGATCATGAACTGGAGGTCACAGTTTACCAACCGTTTTACCTCCGTGCAGCCATGCCATCAATCTGAGGTCAGCTGTCCACAGCATTCATCCCACTGATGTAGACTGCCATCAGAAACCCCCTGCTGTTTGCACGCACACGCAGACATTTACAGTTTGAGAAAACAATCTTGCAGAAATTAATACATGTTTTATGTATTCCTTAAAGGTCACACATTAGGTGGCCAAACACCTCTTGGCTCCACGAGGTCAACAACAACTACAAAAACAAGAAGAAGAAAAGGTGCCAAACTTCTCACCAGGCTGCACAAACTCGCTGAACGTTTTAACAGCAGAGAAAGTGTTGATTTTGTCGCTCTGTTGTGTTGTACAGTCTGTGGCAGCGCACAAAAGGCCGCTGCACTAATTAACAGTGACACTGTTGTTCTGTAATGGGGGGTTTACTCCGCGTGGGGAGCAGCGTGGACCTGATTCTTTCCCCAGATCAGGTCTGTATTTGTCACGTGAAGGTAATTTCACCGAGGGACGGAGTATCTATCTATCTATCTATCTATCTTCCTAATTTGAAACGCAGTAAAAAATGTCCATCTGATCCGCTTTATAAAATCATAACCGAATAATAATAATAGTAGCTCGTAAAATTATATCCAAATACATCCAAATAAATCATAATAAAATGGTAAATAACGATTAAAAAATGAAAATAAAATGAGGGGAAAATGAAGGAGAAGACAAACAAAGAAGAAAAATAACCTTTATTAAAAATAAAAAAGATGATTAAGACGAAGAAGAAAATTAAGAAGAGGAAGAAGGTGAGTGAAACCTCTGATCATTAACCTGATCATAAACCGTTGTTACGCAATAATTACGTAAGCAGAGCGCAGCAGCTGAAAACACGACAACAGACACCTACAAGCTTCTTCAATAATCATTTCTACCTCTACACAAAGACAGGCAACAGTAATTCCCCAATCCCCACTTTTCTCCGAAAAAGCACAAAAAGGAAGAAAAAAAAAAAAAGCGCTAAAATGACTCAACTGCACTTCTGGCTTTTGAGTGCAGCGCCGGAGGCCACGAGCTTGGCCCCGCGCGCGGCTTAATTGCTGTCACATGTAACCTTACCTGTCTCCCAATTAGCCCTGTGACTCGCTATTAGCAGATTCCACGAGCTGCAGGGCAGGGACCGAGGGCACCTCAGGGTTTGGGGGCCTAATAATTAGAGTGTAATTCTATACAGGCAGGCTCATGATGAATATGAGCAGGGCTCCTCTGAACACAGGGTTAATTAAATGAGGATCAACAGGCAGGTTTGGTAACGTGTGATGTCCAAATATAGTCAATAATCAATAAAGACAACACAGGCTCTGACATGTTTGTGGTCACTACGTCTTCAAGGAGGTAGTTTTACTTTCTGTCTTAGTGTTCTCCGTTTAAAGTGAGAGAGACATCCATATCTCTGCAGCATCATAATGACAGTAAACAGGAGGACTTCAATGTGTTTTGTTGCTTATATTCGACTTCCATCTATTTCAGCATTGAAACCTCAGCACACATGTTAAGGCTAAATGAAAGTCAGAGAAGTTTAAAGACATACACTGAACTGCAGAAGTATTCTAGTATTATGGTACAGAAAGTTTGCCCCGTGGACTTTTACATTAAAATGTGACATAACAAACAGGAAAAAGTATCTGAACAAACAAAACACACTTGTTTTTTTTTTCTTTTTCATATTCAGGAATATTTCTATGTTTAGACGGGAGATAATGTGAGTTTTGTCTATTGTTATTTCCCCTGAAGTGTAAGGAAATAACAACTGAAATAAAAGTTACCAAATAAAAATCCTCACTTTACTGATGTTAGAGTCATATTAAGAGTGACTCTCTCATAGGAGGGAGAGATTACATTTTATCTTTGAGCAGTGGTTCTCAACTGGTGGGTCGGGACCTAAAAGTGGGTCGTGGACACATTTTCAGTAGGTCAAGATTAGAATGTATGCTTAAAAAAAAATCTGTGAACAAGTCTATGAAGTGCTTTTTAAACATGTTTGTTTTGTTCCGTTTCTTCTCTGTCAAGTTTTGTACCATCTGAGCCAATGACTTTTTTGTCATTAGTTGGTAAAAAGATTTATCAGAAATTTGGGTCATGGTTTTTCATGAATGAGTTGGTGGTGGGTCCTGAAGCTTGACCAGTTGAGGACCACTGGTTTAGAGTGTGTGAGCACTGTTTGAAGTCCACATATTGACTTAATTGTGCTTTGATTGAATAGTTTTCATAAACGTTTCTGCCAATAAAGCCCCTGCAATTTAAAAATGAAAGACAAAAAAATATGAGCTCGTATCCCTTGATGGGTTTTGCATTGCTTGAGACCGAAACCAAATCAACCTGGATCCAATAGGACGTGCATGTCTTTTTTTAAATTTCCAGGACAATATTTTACTGTGAATTTTTTCAGTTGTCGAATCAAACTAATGTTTTCCCGTTAATATATCTTTAAAATAATGCATAGATAGGTTTGTGTCTTGTGTTTGATTCTCTCTTGACGGACGTCTGGACCAACTGCTGCAGGTCGGGGCTCTGACACACGAGGGTGTCAGGACGGGGGCAAGAGGTGGTAAACATGACCGCACCGGATGGCCTAGGAAACGCAGAGGCCGTCGCCTTTCCTGTTAATTTATGGACCACCTGACAACACCGGGGCCCACAATGCATCGCTCCGCTTCAGCCGCTGCTAAATATGATCCCATTTAGGAAAGGAGCCATCAAGAGAGGCAGGTATACGTGTAACCTGAGCGAACTACCGAAATAGAAATTCAAAGCTGAGAATGACATGTTTGTTCGGAAGGATCTGGTGGACAGATAGTATCAGGATGCAGTTGGAGCTCGCTGGAGGTCAATCTGCTGTGGAAAGGCTCGCTGACGGACGGACAAGGAAGAAGAACATTGTAGTTGAAATGAAAAAGTGTGTACAGAAAGAGAGGGAGAGATGAACTTTGAGAATGTTGTGATTAAATCCTCAGTATGCAGGAGCAAACAGAACCTTGTTTTTCTTCTCAAACTGCTTTAATTCACTTTGTGCAAATATATGAGGGTGTCAAGTCGCTGCAGAGACACAGAGCTGAGAGTTTCTGAAACTCAGAGCCGTTTCCTTTGGCCGATTGGGGTTGATTAAGAGGTTAACTGCGGAGAGGCACGGCGTCTTTAAGGGAGATTTATCTGTTCCTGCTCTGACCCCTCGGGGGAAGCTTCCCTCACCCCCAGTGTCCCCAGGATTTATTTAGTTATTTGTTTATCTGTTCTGAAGGGTCACCCTTTTCTCTGCACTACATCTCAGCCCTGTTTGTGCATCTCAAACCCATTTGTCATCCCGTTTCTGGTGGGATCATGCATGGCGCTGGTTCCATTTGCTGACTAAGCGAAGAGGACACGAGTGAAGGCCCCGGCGAGTCTCGAGACCTTTGACATTTGGCAGCGATACACTCCCAGAATTGGTTATTTTCATTTAACACGTATTTTGCTATCTGTTCAACTTTGGCCCCCATTTCGAGGAATTATGGTGTTTTCCTAATTGCTTCCTGACAGTTTTAATTCAGCTCGGCCTAAATTTATGGACTTTTATTTCCTATTTTTGTATGAATTCATTAATGTGCCTGCGTCTTTTGCAGAAAGGTGGTGAACCGTAGTTTATAATCCTGACAGACGAGACTTTATTTTGTCATTTCACACAGGAAAATGTTTTCATAAAAACATCATCAATACACATCACCAGTTTGTAATGAAATCCCAGCAACTTGAGTTTATTTACTTTTGCGTTTTGAATTCATCACAGTGTCAGAACACTGCAAACAACTTCTCAGAAGAGAAATGTTTTTAATAAAACGATTTAAGATCAGTTTTTAGGAAACGGCAACCTCTGCGGTTGAAAATGAAGCTAATGTCGAAGTGAAGAAAACTGCAATTCCTTGAGTGTCCACTTGGGGCTGGCTCCAAAATCCAAGGGAACCCTATAAGAGCATATATTAAAACACCCATTTCAAAGCAGCATTAAACACATTTACAGCCTTTTACTAAATGGGTTTGGTCTCTATAGCTTTCTCCTGTATTTGAAAAAAAAATTGTTTACCCTAAAAAACCTCCGACTGGGCGGCCCAGGTTCGACTTCGATCCACAAGTCTTTCCCCTCTCTCTCTCTCGCTCGCTCATTTCCAACTCTATCCACCGTCCTGTCTCTACAATAAAGGCACAAATTATTTGGGACAGGCGTCAAAATGAGACGGGTCTTTAACTGTTTGCTTACATGGTAAGACAGTCCATCCATACTGACCTGCTGCACTTTGGGGGAGAAAGGGAGACACCCTTGTTGAGATATTTTTGATCTGCAAACTAATCAGCACTACACACATGGGTGGCCTTTCATTGAGAGCTGCCTTTATATGTAAAAACTTGCAGCGACATATAATAAAAGGGACTGGGCCTTAAATTGGGATTGGCTTTTATTTTAAGTTTTAGGGTTTATCAAGCCGTTAAGAGTTTTTTAAAATTATTATTAGGGGCGTGGTTTGACTGACAGGTGGGCGTGTTGTAGCGGTTTGCCAGGCTGGGAGGCTATTGCCTTAACTCCGACTCTTTGCCAATTTTTAGCTTTTCCAGAAGTTAATTGGATCCAACATTTTCAATATGGCGACCATCATAGTTGAGTATCAAAACTTCTCTTTAAGAACCAATGGATGATGCCTCTGTGACGTTCATGTTTTATATATGTAGGAAATCAATCTGGCTTTCTGATATTGTAGTGCTTTTCGTTTAAATATCACTAATTCAAAACTTAATTTGAAAAAGATTGCTATTAAGATTAACCAGATTAGATCGCTTATGTTTGAATCTTCCTTAAACATAATTTTAAGAGCTACATTTTCGACTTCACTTCTCAGACAACTTCTCACAATCCTCTTTCAACGACGAAAAATCCTCAAGTGATCGCAAGTATTCACTAGCTCTCAAAATGTCACACACACGCTCATTCAGCCGCACATACTCTCACACCTCTTGTGTAAGGAGGGAGTGTGTGTGTGGTGGGGGGGGGGGGGGGTTTGTCACTGTTAGGAGGCAGCGGGCCTTTTGCTGGGGTGAAGGAGGGGGAGGCAGAGGTGGGGTAGGGTGGTGGGGGCTATACAGGGAATGCTATGTGGCTTGCATGACCTGACATGTCTCTGAAGCTGGAGGGGGTCTCGACCTTTGACCCCAGGGCTCCAAAACTAGGAAGATGAAAAAAGGGGAGAGGGTGGGAGGGTTTCGCCTCTAAACAAGGGCTTCTGTTTCGACCACTCCAGGAATGTCAGCTCCATAAAAAGATGCCTACAGAGAAAAAGGACAGAAAGAAAGAATGAAAGAAAGAGTACAGAGAGTAAGAGGTACAAAGAGAGACATTTAAAAGATCTATCTATCTATCTATCAAAGGTGGTTTATACATTTACATAGCTTAGCGAGCTAATCTTGCTCAGTGCAAATTAAGAAATGTTTTAAACGCCTCTAAAGGTCACTATGACCTAGTTTATCTATTTAATCTGTAAATAAATGTTTAGTGTGTAAACAGAAATATTGAAGTTTCAGGCTATAGGGGGACACATGTTAGTGTTAAAAAAACATGGCAAAGTGCATTTAGCATAATACGAGAAATTTAAATAGACATAAGAAATTATGTGTGCAGACCTTGACTCTCTGGTTGTCAGTACGCTAGGTGTTATTTACTAGCTTGTGTACCGCTGTTAAGGTCAAAAGCAGTTTTAAAGCAACATGTGAAAAAAAAATCTGTTTTGCTATCATAGCAAGCTAATCTGTTTCTGCCCAAATGTAACAAAATGTTTCGTTCTAGGCCTTTAGAGGTCACTGATTAATAAATTGCATCTTTTAAACATTATGTAGGAGTTTGGTTAGGTGCACTCTGACGCTGACTAAAGGTTTCTGAGTGCAACTGCACTGTCATAAAATACACATATCTGTTACGCTTCCACCTCACAGACTACTCACATTTCTTGACAAGCAGAGGAGCTGTGTTGTGAAAAATCAACAAAAAATAAATTTTGGTGTAAAATGGATCAGTTGATTTATTTGTTTGAAACCGGAGACATAACTTGGATTAGATGACTTTCTGAACCCTGTAAAAGCTGCTAAACATGAGACAACGATGACACCGACACGGCGCAGCCCAAAGTTACATCACAATCTGTTCTGAATAATATCTGCAGGGATGGTACACTCTGCTTCTTCCTGGGTAACTGTCTCTCTCTTTTTCTCTTCTTAGCTTCAGCGTCACTGTCCTCCCCCCCGTCTCTTAGCCTTAGCCGGTGTATCAAACAGTATCGAGGTGGGGTTACTTTGTGAACTAGTGCTGCCCGCTGCTAAACTTACATCGTGCTCTAAACAGGTGATGGCCGATCTGTGGACATGGGAAAGATGCTGCTCTGTATGTTGACAGCCGACTGATAAATCGACTTTAAAACTACTGTTTTAAGATAAAAATGTTACATATTGTTGCCTTGATCAGGACAAAGTAATGTGAAACAAGGGGAATAGTTAGGCTAGTTTTGCTAGCTTGCTACATAAATAACACAATAAAAATCCAATCTGTAGAACAAGCTATCCATTGTTCATCAATCTCTCTATGTCTTTCTGTGATTTGGTTGTAAACATAGCTAGCTTAGCAAGCTAATCTTCATTAACTGGTTGTATCTGTACAATGTTTATTTTAGGGGATAGGCAGTTAAATAGATTTCTACTTGGCTACTTCATAAGGTCAACAGCTTCTGTAAAGCAACGTGAAAAACACAGTACAAATTCTATCTATCTCTACATCTATCCGTCTATCCATCTACCCTTCTTTCTATGCATCTATTTATACATCTATCCCCAAGTTGAATCCAATCATGACTCATTTCCGTAACTCTGTCAGGCGTTCAGACTGTCACCAATGCACTTAACCAAGCTTTGTTCACTCTAGGCAGACAGGGATTCTCCATCCTTCCTCCACCTTCTTAATACAACTTTTACTGCCCCCTTTTTTTTTTTTTTTTTACTCCAAACTGTGGTCATGCGATCAGGCAATAAATTAACCTCTAGACCCAGGCTGAAGGCAGAGCCCTTGTGACTCTCCGGTCGAGGCGAGCCGCAACGCTGACACTGGACCGCAGGGGTTGAGTCAGGAGATAACCTTGTTTTTCACAATGTCTTCCTGGTCACGGAGCAGAGTCTGGACGACTGCCCAACATGACTGCCGTGTACGTTAGAGAACTTGTGTCTGTGCGCAGGGAGCTGTCATCTTTGTGTGTGCTCAGGTTGTGATAAGGAGGCCAGGGAAAATTAGGACAACAGGCGAGTTCAGAGCAAAGACGCTGGAGATAGCGGAGGGAGGAGGGAGGGTGGGGGGGTGGGGGGGGGGTCATCTTCAAATGGCTTCTGAGAGAGTTGAATGAGCGCCACGTCTCTTTCAAGGAGGATGAGTTTGGAGCCATTACAGGACTTTGATCCCAACATGTAGAAATCTGGTTGTCCTTTATATGAAGTCTTAAAAAAATACAAATAAATCAGTAAGGGTCCAGAAGATTTATTTTACAATAATTTAATTTCTGATTTTCTCTGTATTATAATAGTTTCAATAAATTCAATTAGATTGCCTTGTTGAAAACTCTCAACTTCCGAAATGAATAACACATCCTTCCAAACTGGATGTGACATCACAAATGTCTGCTTGTACACCCATGTCATAATCTCATTTTTGAAGGTAAACAATGCAAAACTTTCTATTCCAGAAAATGTTAAACTGAGTTTGGTCAGACTAAGTTCTTTTAAAAAGAAATCACAGCAGACTGAGGAACAGCTTCTTCCCCCCCAAGCCTTTGACCAAACTTAAATAGTTAATAAAACCTTATAAACCCCCGTGTGCAACACTAATTCTTGACTTTATTTATGCCCTCCTTAAATGTGTATAAGTGTGTATGTCTGGGTGTGTGTAGGACCCCAAGAATAGCTGATGTGAGTGCTGGTGCTATAATGGGGATTCTAATAAAGAAAGAAAATAAATGTACATATAATCCTTAAAAACCCATATTTTTATTTGTAATGTATGTCTTTATATTCAATACGTACCCTTTGTCAATGGAGCCTCCAAGTGTCATAATATCACATAAGAGGATTAGTATTACCGGAGTGTGAATAAACATCTTGTATCTTGAATGTTGAACCTTTAAATCATAGAGGGTGGGGGTTCTATTTCACTTAAGATAGTGTGACCCCCGGTCAGACAAGGAATTTAAACACCTTTAACTCTTGGATTATTGTACTGTATGATGATCATTTTGAAATTGAATCCCTACTCTTCTGTCTCAGCTCATCTGTGTTCGACCAGTACAGGTGAGATTATGAACTGGTCAGCAAGCATCTTGATGGTAATTCTGACAAAAGGTCAGAGGAGCTAACTTGTTCCTACAGCTTCTATTTGTGGATCATGAATCCCTATTGACTGTGCCAGCAGCTAATCAGAGGCTCATACAGGGTTTTCAGACTCGCCTTGGATGGATCGTAACCTCTGATTGGATCAGCTCTAATCCTTCAGTATGACGTCCCTGTGATGGAATTTCCACAGGCCTACTATTCGACAGTAATTACATGACCCAAGAGATCTTCCATACCCTGAATAAGCAATGCGTGTGACTTGATGAGATTCTCAACTCTGATAGTTAACTTTGCTGCACGGTTGCTGTGCAGCGCCCGTCAACATGCAGAAAACAATGCCCAAAATTGTGCACTAAAGCTGAATTTGAAATGACCCTGAGGTGCCCCGAGGCATCACTTCACTTAACTTCTCTGTTCTTCAGCGTTAGCCACGAGCTAACAGAGCTTGTCCTCTCTCTGCTAAACGTGTGTTGGGGTGGAAAAAGGCCAAATTCCCCTCCCTGCAGTTAAAATCTCAGACGGTGGTCTTTAACGCATACTCCCACTCCTGCTCCCTCCCTCCTGCACTCCCAATAAAAACCTCTGACCAACAGTTGACCTTTTGCACGGCCCCCTTCTCCCCCCATCCTTCTCCCTTCTTCTCTCTGCTCTTTTTCCCTCCGTCTATTCCTTCTTTCCCTCATTCATAGCGGCCCATGGCGGGCCAATGGGAACCAGCAGCTGCAGGGAGCGAGTGGTTTGGGTTTTGGGTGAGGCAGAGGGGGGTGTCAGGGTCAAGGGGGGTCACAGTACTGGTAAAGTCATCGCAGGGGCTCCGCAGCAGGGGCATCGCTTCCCCTTCAAAGGCTGCGCAGTGACGTCCATACACCCCTTGCACACCCCCCCCCCCCCTTTCTCGCTCTCCCTCGCGGCCCCCTTTGGCCCTGCTGTTCCTTGGCTCTCAGGGGTCAAGACAGCAGAGGGTTAATAAAGTGATACCAGGTGTTGGTCAGAGAGAAGCAGTTTTGACCCCCCTTCTTCTTTCTTAACTCCCACCAGCAGCAAACTGTGGGCCCCTCATTTCACACCACTGAATCCTGCTGGGACATCGAGCCTCAGAGCAAGCCCCGTTTGGAAGGGGTGGCCGTGCATGTCAGAGTGAAAACAAGCCTCAGGTAGCGTGCAGGGCATGCCCTCTCTATGTCCTGAATGTGTGTGTTTGCACATGTATGTGTGACACAAAGCAGAGGGGGGAGAGATACCAGCAAGCTGAATGGCAACGCAGCTCTAAAGGGCCTCCAGGATTATACAGGGTTAACCGACCCAACAAAGTGGCCGATTATGTCTCAGCAGAGGAACCTCAGAAGCAAAAAAGATCCCAAATCCCACCACTGTCTCTCTGTTGGATCAATGGACACAGAAACACACGCGAACAGAGGGAGGGGGAAGGGGCACGGTTGGCTTTAACGCTGAGCAAAGAGTGGAGGTGGAATAGTGGTTTCTTCTCTTGACCACTAGAAAAGATGAGGCTGAATGGCTGCAAAGATCAAACCCAGGGAAAGGGAGTCATTGTGGTGACAGCAAATGACCTCTGGCAACAAGCAAAGAACAAACAGAAGGAAGTCGTCAGCATACGAGTGTTAGCACCGACGAGTTGCTGAAATTAACGAGAAAGTGTTCAGGCTTGTGTGTGCAAGTGTGAAAAAGTGTGCATGAGAAATTGACACATGAGCCGGGACGTTTAGAAAAACACCAGCAGTTCAATCCAAGCCGCTAAATGAAGGGGGTCCTAATTAACGATAATTAACATCAACGACAAGTTGTGGCCATTAGTCCAGCTAATCCCCCGTTTACATTTTCCCCTCTCGCAGGAACCCTGCTGGCCAATTCTTTCCGAGCTGCAGAAAGGACGCTTTGTTAGCCGGCCGGGCATCAAAGATACGAGCCCCCTCGAAATGAGTCGCCTCCATTAGGGCCTGGGAGCCGGTCCTGATCCAAACATGCTGCTCAAACAGCCCGGGGAAGGGAACGAGGGAGGGGCAGGGAGGTCAAACCCCACGTTTACACTGCTCCATCCGATCCATCAATGACTCGTTTGCGCTCTTTCATCATCCCTGGCCATGTTGTAAAAAAAAATAGAGTGTAGAATTGAAAGGGTAGGGGAGGATATGTTTCTGTAAAAAGACTTCAGTGTCAAGTGTTTTTTAAGTGTCGACTTCCCCTCTAAAAGAGAAGTAAAAGAAGTCGAGTGTTAGAGAGTGTGTAAGGGGAAGACATGTTCATGCTACTGCATGAGTGACGTTGCTGGCATGACACAAAGCACAAGTACCCAGCTTGTTTTGGAAGTGTAAAGCTCGAGGAGACTGTGACTATGGAAGTCCTAAATGAATGATCACACAAATACAGATTCACATAGAATGAAAGGATTGGCCAGTGATTGACATACACAGGTGTCCGTGTTGAATATGTTCTACAAATAATCTTTGACTTGACTGTTTGTCATTTTTCCGATCTTAGAGGAAACAGAATCTCATCGCAGTCTGCCATGTCAAAAACTTTCTGATGTGTGAGTTTTTAACCCGTGAACGTCCTGTTTCCCCTTTATATCGCCTCTTGAAAGGTCATTTTATCAGAGATGTCTTGAATGAGACTTGAGAATTCAGCTACCACAATAGGTCTTATGAAAGGTCCTGTTGAGTTGAATTGTGGGTAATGGAGGATTAAGTTTCACTGTGAGCAATTTGTCTCTAACACCAAGAAGAGTCCACGGTCCATTGTTGAATTCTTGATAAGAAGTTGAACAAAAGTTTGTTCACAAGTCATTTTCTTGGTGTTTAGGAGCCAATTTTCTTCCTTAATTAATTGTTAGCTCATCCTGTTTTCTTTTTCCTCTGTAGGTTCAAGGCTTGGCTCAACATGAGAGAAAGATAGGGTCTCATTAGGATGACCAAACAAACCTGGGCGCTGCTCTTTAGAGATTTCCTGCATGGGTATGTCCAAATGGTAGGTGGCCAAGAGGTAGACCCAGAACTTGTTGGAGGTGTTTAATATGTCACTAGGCCGGAAAGATGGAATGGATGGAAGGATGGATGGATGGATGGATGGATGGGTGGGGGATGGATATGTGAAATACTCCTGCTTAACCAATTGTAATATGTTCAGAGCACAGAGTCAAGGCAATTAAATTCCCTCTGCACTGTCCCATAGAGTAATTTAAAGTCATCTGCATCAGTTTCATTGAGGCATTATATTGCTTACATTGAGTGATATATTCAAACTCAAGACTAGAGTCATGTTTTTCATGGCTGCAACATCCGACTGATTGAAATATTTAAGATGTTTTTGGTATCTTTGGAAACTTTGAGATTCTCTGTAGAATTTAATACTGACTTTTCTGTACATTTTAAGTTAGCACTTCCATTACCCATAATCTGTCTTTTTATGGTGATAAAATATTTTGCAAGCAATTCTTGCATATTTGTTCTATGAGATTTCACAAATTTTTGACCTCCTGAAAACACCAAATGAGAAATAGAGAGGATGACTTGTTCTGGAAGCTGCTGTCATTGCACAGTCAGAGTATGTTACTTCCTCTGCCGACCACAAAAACCACAAAAACTGCAAAGCGCCAGAGGCATAAATCCACAATTCACATATTGTTCGGTAGAATATAAGGCAAAGCAGGAGCCATGAGGGAGTTGTGCAAGTTTCTTTGTCACATTAAAACAGCTGACAAAGGGCTTGTATTGTGCGATCTGTAATGTAAAGCTTTTGTAAAATGTTGTTTCTCGACTTTTTTGTGACGTTTCATGATCTGCTGCAGGGAGACCTACAGTCAAAATGTAAAAAGTGAAGACTTAAGCTATGTTTTTAAATTGATTAATTGCAGAACAAGGCTATCATTTTGTTTTAAGAGTTTTAACAGTCAAATGCTTAGGGCAGCAATTCCCCAGAGGATTCACACTGAGTCACTTCACACCCTCTCTTCAGTTTTCATGTCACATTATCATCCCTAAAGAAACGTTTACATCACAGCAGCATAAATCACTCCCTTTTTTCTGTTTCATAAAAGCGCTCTCGTTATCCCCCTCGATGTTCTAACGTGTTGAACCAATGCAGTTTTTATTTCCCAGCCTTTGCTTCTTTTTCTGCTTTGTAAAGTAAATACAATAAATTCCAGCATATAGCCTGAGCCGGGGGTGTTGTGTTATTTTTCGGCACCACGGGTAATCACAATAGAAACACAGCTGTGGTGATCAGTCCGGTCTCCCCGGGAGCCACCGGAGGCCCTGAGCACATGTTCGTTAATGATCAGTTACAAAGGCCACAATGGGAGCTGCTAGTCGCTGATGTCTGTACTCCTTTGCATCTCAAACATTTGAATGACTTCACCTTCTGCTAAATGTTTAAACCCAGGATGTGTCTCCTTGGATTGATTGCGGTTGAGTCGACAGTTTGAACTCTTTGAGCGAGGTGTTAAAGATTTTTGTTGTTGTTCAATCAGTAAACTCAGTTAAGGCTCTTTGTTTTGGCTGACGAGAATGCAGGTTTGCATCAATTATGTTGTAGAAATTGTTTAAACCAGTTGAGACGGATGGCTGCTCGAGGTTTTCAGCCTGTTAAAAGGACGTTTGTTCCTGCCACTGTTGCTCATGTCGGATTTAATTGATTTAATGATTTTTTTGAACATGAGACCTTCTGCGTTGTGTCAGATGGAGACAGAAGATGCCATGGCACTGATATCTGACAGATAGTGAAAAAATAATAATATACCGCCTGCTCGATCTCCTACATAACCATAATAAATACTCAACATAAGTTAACTCTTATCCTGCAGAAACGTAAAGGCAGCAGCAGCAATCACATCACACATTTTAATTAATTCCAGGTTCCTGGAGCTTAGAAGCTCCATCTAATTTGCCCTGTTTTGATGTCCATGCCCATGGGAATTGTGTTAACTAACACCTGAACCTGTTTTTGTTTTGTACAGAACCTGAGGAAGAGACCAGTCTGGCTCAAAACATCAAGTTTCTTAAATGCACACATCAAATAAATAAGTATATGTTTGGGAGCCATAGTGTTGAGAGTCTTTGTATGCATCATAAACAGCAGCAGCAATCACTCCGAACACACACTCTGACATTATAATATGTTCGGACATTCAGTACCGTTATAAACAACAGATTATGAAAAATAATAATGTTGTCTAGAATAATACATTAGCCAAAAAAAATGACCTCTTCCACAGGGTTCAGGGAGAGGAAAGAGCGCATAAGGAACTTTAAATAAAGAAATAAAGACGAGAGGCTCTGAGCTACAACACGAGTAAATTATGTAGTTTGAAGAGTCTGCCAGCCACATTCAGACTATAAACGTGTAGGTTTTGTGAGATTCTTACAACAAGAGAAGAAAAGATAAAGGCACATATGACCCTGTGACATCAGCATTTAAATTAAAGTTTCAATCAACCCATTTTAGTCACTTTATATCCATTATAGGAACTCAACCAGCTTTCTTGATGACCCTGATGAAGGCCACAAGCCGAAACACGTCTGCCTAATAAAGTTAATAAAGTTGATCTTCATACTGCAAGCGTTGCTGGAGCTGTTTGACTTCTTCAAGCCTTTCATGCTCCATGCACATTGGCAGTTTTGGAAGTTGTGCCAGAAAACCTGAATCTGCAGGAACACAACCTGCAGCATGCATGACTTATATCTATGCTGTCATATTTTCAAAAATAGAAATCTAACTGGTGCTTTTTTTATATTCCTCTTATTGTTGTTAATGTCATGACTCTTGCTTTTAAATGTTACCACTGGGTTTTTGTGCATGTAACACGTTCATTTCCCCCAATGGTGGATCAATAAATATCATGTTCTCCTGCTCGGTTATGGAGGCCTAATAGAGCCAGAATACAGAATCAGTTGAGCAACACGGGGCTGCACTATAACAAGAAATACAGATGGTTAAAAACTTTGCTAACATGATAAAAGTAAATGTCACAAATTGAGCACCCAAAATGGATCTGAAGCATTTTTGGAATAGATGTCTTTCAGCTGGATTCGATGTGACACTGAGGTCAGGGACTTGAGGTGTTGGCTTATGATGGGTGAGCCTCCTCCAGACGTCGCCCACATAGCAGTAAACATCAAGAGAAAGTTGCAAACGCTTTAAGCTAAAGCTGCATTGAGATGTTTTTTTAAAAAAAGGCGCTGCCCGAACAAGCTCTCACATAAACATGTATTCCAGCATGCAGGCTCACAGCACATGCATGCATAAACGTATGGACTCATGCGCACACACACACACACACACACACACACACACACACACACACACACACACACACACACACACACACACACACACACACACACACTCTCATGCACACAAGCACCTATCCCTCTAGGGTGATCCGCAACCCTCCCCCACCCTTGAAACCCGATCTGTCGGCATGCAGCACGGAATTCTCCAATCGCCCTGACTTTTGACCTCTGGCCTTTTTGGCAGTGCACACAAGAGAAGATGAAGTGCCCGAGCCTCTCTCTTCCCCAACACAAAAAATCCCCTGTTCTAGCAGCCCTCCCACACATGAGCATCCACGCACACACACACAAACACACACACACACACACAAACTGATTCCCATTTGGGACGGCTTGAAGCCAAAAACTCTCTCTGGTGCCCGAGAAGCACATGATCAAATCATTCTTCATGTGAAGGTAGAAGATTTATGTGATAAGTGTTTGAGACTCTTCAAATAAAATCCCTTCATTGTGTCGTCAACGCAGGAGGGACAATAAATCTATCAACTTTTGAAGGTTTTAGTGAGAGGACAACATAACAGCCAGTGCTTGTTATCATTACCATCATCATCATGGTCGTCACAGTCTTCTCATTGTCTTCATCAACAGAGCGGAAGAGGCTGAAGAGCGAGTCAGAGGCACAGATTGTGACAGAACATGTGTTTCTGTCATCTGCCCCCTGACTATATGTTTACGCGCCGTCACTGTGTGTTTTGCGTCTCTGTAAATAACATTTCTTGTGTGTTTGGAGTCCCACCTGCTTACAGACGTCTCTCCTGACTGACTTTCCAAACGGCTGATGATGTGGTTAAACTGTTGTGTGTCCCTCAGACGGGTGAATGGAGGTTGTTAAATCAGAACATCCAGTCATGTTCTCATTCAGGGTGTAACGGTACAAGTAAAGGTCACGGTTCGGTACATACCCCGGTTTTGGGGTCACGGTTCAGTACGAGTTCAGTTCGTCAGGAAAAAAAGCAACATAAATTCCCGGAGGGACACAGGAATTAATAACACCTTCTGATTCAAAAAATGTAGAATAAATACAATGTGAAATAAAATACGAGCCTTTGGGAGCAATGTGTCATATTTATGACCAACTTGTGAGTCTTGCCGGTTATTTTTTGCTCCTCTTAACGGTGCATAATGATACCTCCAAGTTGGTAAAGTGCATGGTCACTTTGAGGTAGCTTTAAGTGCCACAGGAGGTCTATCCAGCTGTTGTCAGTAAACAGTGGGTGCACAGTTATTAGTGCTCCATCACTGCTTGTGTACCCCATTAAAGGATGACACACCAGCTTATGTGCTGACATGACGGGACGTTGTAACTGCGCTTCAGTCCTGTACTGGAGATGTGCTCAAAACTTCAAAAATGTATGAGCTTTGTCTTCAACCAGCTCTGCTTTCACATCCAGAGGCTTTTTAAAAACAGCCGGGATAAGTTGTTTTCTTCTGCCTAGCTTCAGCGATTGGCACCTCACTAGGAAACCAAAGTTTCCCCACACAACTGATTTAAAGTAGCAGGCAGGTCGTCTCTGCTGTGTCATCTTGCTTTGTTGAATTACACTTATCTTCTTGTGTCTGCTTCTTCTTCATTTGTTGTTTAGCAGTGGTTAGCAAACTGAAGTCAAGTCAGAGCAACTTAGACACATACAGCTCAGGAGTTTTTCAGGAGTGTGAAAGCCCTACAAGACACCCACCCCACCGCAGTGATTTCAGACATTAAAAATATTCATATAGAAATAGTCCAATTTCTTGCTGATTGTCTTGTTTGCTTTTATAAGTAATTTAGTGATATCAGTATTAGTTTCGGTCTGTTTCATATTTCCTAACAGAAACTTTAAGATGGCAGAAATACGCTTTTTAGTTTCTCTCATAGTCAGAAGATCCTCTGCATGACTTTCCTGAAGGTTTCCAAAACTTTCTTCTGTCATTCAGTCTTTGATCCTCAACCTTAATATTTACATGCTCAGTAAAGATATTTAAAAGAAAACACATCATCTATATTCATCCGATAGTTCTGCAGGATTTAATGTGACGTTATGTTGGCTTCTTGTTTATTTCTGAATTTCTTCTAACAGAGAAGCTAAGTTAGTCGTTTGACCTCAAAGCTAAACCTTTTTATTATATTTTATCTCACTTAAAGAATTAAACTCAATCAGATGTAACAAATCTGTCTGTCTTTATGCATTATGTGTCGGGTGTGAGAGAGTTTCCCATACGTTTGACCTTCTATCCCAAAATGCGTCTTTAAAAATCCCGGAGCACCACCTCTCTCCTCCGCCATCTGACCGCTGCCATTTGTGCATTGTGTGTGTCCGGCATGACTGCTCTCGTCATTTTCCCCTTTGATTGGCCTGCACACAATGTAATCAGTGTTGCAGCTGTCTGAAAAGGCCTCTTGTGCAGAATCTGAGCAATGCCGATCACCCCGATGCGTCCACAACTTTGCTTTAAGTTCCATTCAGACGCTGTGACAAACGGCAAACTGTCTGCTGAACATGTGTCAGGACACTTGATTTACTTCTTTGTTTGACTGCACTGGCCCTTTTTCTGAATGTCGCCTCCGTCTTGTATGGCCGCACTGTGTTGGTAAAAATTGCCATGGCCGTAAGCTTGAAATTTTAATGTACAGACAGACGGTAAGAATCAGTCCACTGTGTGTGTGGGTCATTTGATGTACTTCCAATACACAAAAGCTGACTTATTCCCTAATTTTCTGTTTTTTGAATGTGGATTGAATGATTTAGTGAATAATCAATCAAAATCATCTTTGAGTCTAACCCCACAAATTTAAAAAATGTCAGAATAACTTCCAACGTTTTCCGGAGTAAACATGTTTTCCATGTTTGAAAATGGGAGAAAGATCCATGCGGGAACGTTCAAGGGAAGTGCCATGTGTTTTGAGTCGTATTGTTAGCGAATGATGTGCTTTTAACTAGGTATAACTCGGTGTGCCGCACCCCTAAACTGTAGCCAATCCATTAAGACAAAGCTCTCTTGATCCCCTTCTTTAAATCCTCCACCGTGGCTGATTAAATGTAGCCAATTTTCACGCCTGTGCTGAGGAGGCTGTGAGGCCTGAATGGCTCCTCACAGCGCGACACAGCGTGCTGTCACTCCAACTGGCCGAGGAGGAAGAGAAGAAGACCAGCAGGCTGCACAGATGAACACTGACAAGGTACACGCTTAAATGTCCTGTTACATCTTGATTCTTCTCAACACTTTACCCAGAGACTGTGACTTGGACTGTCTGCGATAGTAGATTTTCCTTTTTCCAGTCGGCATGCAAACAGACAAAGATTCTTCCGAGACCATAACAAGAGAAAAACGGAGTAAATGTTAGAGCTATCCTGATGAGTGAAACGTTGCCCTGTTTAAAATAAAGCAGCTCCTTTCCTGCATGTCATTACCCGCTCTCTCTTTCTCCCAGATATCTGACTCAGCTACAATTTACTGGCTAGTTTGCCGTTTGCCGGCATTGTTTAAAATGACTGTTGAGAGGAAAGGTCTCACGATTAGTCGATACGTCATGCCCACTTTGTATACCCCTGCTTGTGCTTGTGCATGAGCAACCGCACCGCGCCAGGGCCAAGAAAGGAGCACTCATACTAGCCAAACAAACTGGACTTTAAGGGTCAAACGGTCTTGGGTTCAGTACAGATTGCCGAGTGTGAGTTCGCCATTAGTCAGAATAAATACAATAAACACAATAAATCGGACTGCTAGTGACAATAAAGTTAAAAATATCATTACAATAATAAAGGCAGGGTTATGGGTATAGTTCAGATTAATAATTGGCAGCTAAAGTCTGACTTTCTGAAGCAACCAAAAATCTTCAACAAACGTATCGAATGTGTCTTCATTTCTAAGATGTTTTTAAGATGTACTTTTGGTTTAACATATTGTTCTGAGTGAGGCTTTCATTTTAAGAAAGAAGGAGGTTTTTTTGTTTGTTCTTTTTCGCTGACGTTTGAGCTGGTTCCCATAATGCATTAACCTTTTCACCCCACGATCTTTGTTTCATAAGCCGTTTCAAAGGAAAATAACCCAATTACAGGCAAATCCAGTAAATTCCTTCCCCCAGATCAGTCCAAACAAAGCATTACTTATGCATCACTTGACTCCCAATACGTGACCCTTCGGACAACAAACCCCCCCCCCTCTCTTTCTGTCTCTCTCCCTCCCTCCCTCGCCCTCCTCCCTTCTCCAAGAGGGTGTTAAGACCTGTCCCTACTATCCCCAGGGAATGCTGGGAAAGGAAGGCCTAGACATCTGTCCAAAGCCTCGGGCAGACGGAGAGAGGAACATTCCTTCATCCTCGAGTAAGAAGGAAGAAACTGGGAAAGAAAAAAAAGAAAAGGTGACCAACAGAAAGAAGAGAAGAAATTAAGAGAAAAATGAGGGAGCTGTATCCCTGACACCAGAGAGAAAGTGAGAGGGGCAGACAGAAAATGAAAGAGTCCTTTTAAGGAGGCAGAGATTTTGTGAATGAGAGATGGATCTTGTCTCCTTATGAAGCCATCCATCACTCCTTCAATAGCCCAGTGGGCGAGGGGTGGGGTGGGAGTAAGGTTTAGCAGGCACCCCAGGTCTCCTTCAAAAGGCCGCAAAGAGAGGAGGGAGGAGAGGAGGACGGCTGCAATGTGCTGCCGGAGCTGTAATCTTTACCTCCCTCCCTCCTGTGAAGTCAGCAGGGAAAGTGATTAGGCCTGCCTCTCTTTCCTCCTCCTCCTCCTCTTTCCCTCCATTTTCCCCTCTTACACAGGTTGTAACAGTTTTTGGCCTCTCTGTGAGGTCTGCTGCTAACTTCTTCACCTCACTGATACACTGCTAATGCTGCCTTCTTGATACACACCTGAAACACCTGCAAATCACAATTTTACAACTCCTCTGCATAATGATTTCCTTTCATGCTACAACCAAAAAACAATTTGAAGATGTCATTTGACTGTAAAACTTAAAGGTAACTTCAAACCTGTGATGACAAAAAACCTGTGCTGACCTTCTAAAGGACAGACATTTAAATACTATATATCTTTTTATGTTTCTCTAGTTTATGCCTTTTCATGACTTCCTAACGTTTCAATTTGCCTCAACTCCGGCAGTGTGATCCGTGTTGATGCAGGAAAGAGATGTAAACACACTTTATCTCCCGGGTGTGACAAGTGTGAGATGTAGTTGACCCCTGTGTGTCCCCTCTCGTTCTGTTTGGGTCCCTTAACGTTAAGGTCACAACCTAGCACTTTTATTGGCCCTCTAAAGTCATCAGTGTATTGAGATTGGATGAAAGCCCTCTAATGGAGTCAGTAATTGGTTCAGTTTATCAGTTTATTAGCTCTCTCTGGCTGTGGGAACAGCTTTGGGGTTTAAAGTAAAGTATACATCATTAGCAAAGAAGTGGCTGCTTTGATGAAAACAGAAAAAGAGTCAATACACGAAATACTTTTTGGAATAATACATGCTCTGAGGGGTTATATTTGGGCTTTTGGAAAGAAAACCGAAAACATTGTCAAGAGTCTTAAAAAAGGGAAATAGATTTTTCCCCACATTAAAGTATGTTGCATCTTAATTAAAGTCTAAAGGTCCCAGAATTAAGAAATCCATCATAAAACAATGACTTACTTTCACAAAAATACTAGACAAATCACAGAAGACGTAACAACAATTCTCTGCCTTAGATTCAATTCAACGTCTTCACTTTTCCTGAACCTGGAAGAGACTCGATTGCAAATTAAAACCTCCAACTGAAGCAGTATTCTTGAAGCTTTGTGTCTTATTTGTAGTCAGGTGATCAGAGGAGTGACAGGCCGTCAAAAGCTGCGTTCACGACCTCCAGTAAAAAAAAAGGAAAGCTTTGCTCTTTGGTCTTTTCTCTCAGTTCCCCATTATCTGCATGACCCGTCCCCTTAAAACACTTCAGACGAGTGAAAGGTCCTGACTCTGCACCGAGCTCTGGCTTAGATGTCAACCTTTGCTATTCAACCTGCACACTCGTCCACCCCCCCTCCCCACCCCCCTTTACTGCAGGGATGAAGAAGCACCAACACACACAGCAACACATGCCAAACCAGGAAAATATGCAGAAATAACCGAACAGAAAATAAAACATGCTCATGATATTTGATCTCATAAACAAAAACACTTGAATGCACGGAGGCTCCACGCAGGAGAAAACAGGAACCTGGTTCTGGATGAGCTGTCAACAAAGAAAGAGGGAAACAACTGTATAAAGCCCCCCCATCCCCCCTTCTCCCCTCCTCACCCACGGTCTCCTTTCTCCCACTGACCACTGTTCAGGTTTGCCCCCTCACCCCTATGACCCCCCCATTGGGTCCTTTCACTCCTCTACAATGGCCGCCGGGGGCCGTGTTATTTGAGGCACTAAAGAGCCGTCCCACCCTCCCGCCCTCAGGACAATGCCCACCCCCGCTGAGAGCTTTCTTCCCCTCACCTCCTTAATGACAGGTTTCATCCTCTCTGCACTGACCCCCGGGAGGGGCTGCTGCTCCCGGCCCGGCCCACCGCCTTTCTGCCCGCTGACCTGCTCCACCAACAGACCCGCCTCCCGTTCACTAATACACACACACACACATTCACTCTGTTACATGTACTGTACACATGAGGATGTACATTTAGTCAATGGTGTTCACATTTAAATCACTGTACAACTGTGATAAACTACATGAGGGAAATGTTGTACCAAACTACAATAATTAAACAACCAGAGTCAATGGTTCTTTAAATTAATCACATAGTGAATATTTCTCTTTACTTCATGCTGTTGAGCTTTGCACTCTCTATTCTACTACTCTCTTTATATATAGTCAAAATTTATAACATTTCCCTACAACTGACTCTGCTAAATTTTATCGTAGAGTCTTTATTGGAAATATCTATTTTCCTTTTGATGTTTCCTTATGTTGTTTTTCCTTCATGTTGATTGCATCATGCATCATATGACCAAGGCAAAAATAAAACGTCAACCAACCTGATTCTGGTTGTAAAATGTCAATTAAAAAGGAACAATGTGATAAAAGGAGGTGTTTGTACATCCAGCTCACGAGGTATTGTAGGTGCATAGGAAATAAAACGAACACATTGAAAAGAAAAAATCTGCACACTACTCTTGTAGTTTGTTCTAAAGAACAAGGATACACTTGACAAAGGTTCATAGGGGCTGAAATGTTTGTGATGTTTTCTCATACATTGGTGATGCCGAGAAGGAGTAGTGTGCAGGAATTTCTCTTTAAAACAAAAAGAAACACAACTTGTTATAAAAATGCAATTCATTGCTTAAATTCTTGTCTAAATGTTGTCTTGTTATGTATTCTTGAAATCAGTCTCTACTTGGAGTTCTTTGTCTATTTTAGGTATAATCGTTTATATGTATGGAAGCTGTCCTTGAAATCTTCCTGGGTTGGTTGTTCACACATGTTTCTGAAAGTTTGCTGTTAAATCAATGCTATGTTTAGTTTGAGCCAATCACAATATCAACAAGAGAACGGAGAAAAACTAATCGGAAGATAGAAAACATAATGAAGCAGTCTCATTACGTACAAGGAGATCACACATAATACAGTCTGCGGTCGTGCGACGGTAGCGGGATATAAATGTCACCAACCCCTCCAACTCGCTTGAGGTGAATTTTCTTGAATACTTCCTGTTGCATTTTCACATTGGCTCACCCGGACTTCAAGCAGAAAGGTCACATAGGGGGTCGAAGGAACAATCCCAAGAAAAGTCGGAGGGAAAAATCTGGGCTTTTTGACGTTCACACATACGGCTCACTCTGAAAATGTCAGGAAGCTTTCAGGGTTTTTGTGCATCTTTGAAATCTATTTATGTATCTTTGATGGTTAAACATCATTCACTGTTTGAGGCCTAGAGATGTGAAAGTAGAGAATTATCATAAAATAACAAAGTTGAGAAACAAAAAGGCAAATCTTTCCCACACCAATAATCTTAAAATACCCTCAGATGTATCTTGTGACTCTTTGGAGGGGTCTTGACCCCTAAGTCGGGAACCACTGCTCTTAATCACATTATGGTCCTGCCTCTTGAAATCACCTCTTTTGCTTTCAGACGTGTTCAGACGAGGAGCACAAACTTGTCAGTTTCTACCACTTAAGATGTAACTAACATGCCTCCTAGTCTGCATCAGGACGGGGACTTTTTCACCGTGCACTTTTTACGTTTGGACCCCTGAAATTTCTAGAAAATTTCAGCGCAACTGGTCCCTGAAATCTTCCAAAGTTGTTGCTCACAGGAGGATGTTTTTCCATGTTTAATCTTTTTCTCTATAAAGCACTTTGGTCAACATTGATGATTTGAAATGTGCTTTATAAATACCGTTGACTTGATTTGATACATTCTGCATTAACTTGTGCATTAGCTTGTCATGAATTATGCATAAGCATTAATTAAATTTGTATCTGTGTAAAGAGTAACTGTTAATTCTGTAATGTTAACACACTGAAGCTTGTTCACCTCACTTAACTCACCCTCACACACAGCTCACAGCTGTTGACAGATGAAAAAAACACCTCCTCTCTTTACCTGCTTTGGAAATGATTCAAACACCCAGAAGGTCATGACGCATACTCAACACATTAACAATCTCACAAACTTTCAAAATGAAAGTCAGAAGTTATGCAAAATATTCAGGCGGACATCTTTCTCTGACGTCTGCGATTCTCTCTGAGTGTGTGTGTTAAAGGAAACCTCCGAGTCATCACTTACACGCTGTCACTCAGGAGCTGAAAAAAAGGTTAGTGGCCATTCATTATGTGAGCCTGGAGCAGAGCAACACCTTTCCTCACAGGGGAAATCAATCTCTCTGCTCTTATGTAATGTCTGTCTTTGTGACGATGATGATGTATCACTGTCACAGAGAGAGAGAGAGAGAGAGAGAGAGAGAGAGAGAGAGAGAGAGAGAGAGAGAGAGAGAGAGAGAGAGAGCTGCATGAATCAGCTAGTAATTAAGCGTGTGGAAGCTAAATTACCTTGAGCGAGTGAAGACGACTTAATGATTCATGTTTATTCTGATTGGTTGGAGATGGAGTCCTGGTTTATACTTCCTCTTTCATCCCAGTCCCATGACCTCAGGTCTTGATCCCATTTTAATCCTGAGTGATTATTTCCTTTGTTGAGTCCCTATCCTGAATGCATGGGCAGCTCCAAATACAAAAGACAAAGCTTGTTCACGTCAAAGTGATGAAGAATTTCAACTGAGCTGTTCACCACATGTCATGAAAAAGGCCACTCTGGGGCTCCGGTAGTGTAGTGGTTAGTGAGGGCGCCCCATGTACAGAGGCCGTAGTCCTCTAAGAGGGTGGCCCATTTTTGAATCCTACCCGTGGCTCCCTTCCAGCATGTCATTCCCCACCCTCTCTCTCTGATTCCTGACTATACACTGTCTTATCTCTCGATTAAGTGCATAAAAAGACACCAAAAATAAACTAAAAAAGGCTGCTCTTTAGAAAACATTTCTCAGATTATACAATTCACACATCAAGGTATATTTATTTAATTTAAAGTAGGGTACTCAGTGGATAACACTAGTGTGTTGGAGGAACCATCAGGCCATTCCTTGCCAGAATGACATTCTATCCGTCTCAATAGTGTCAAGTCAGGTTAACTTTTACTGTCATCTATCCCCATACAACGGATATACAGCCAATCGAAATGTCCTTCCTCAAAAACGCTTATTTTCCCCCGTTTCAAAATGTTAACCCTCTCTTCTTAAAATGGTATGAGCATTCCTTTTTTTACAATCTTAACATTGTGGGCGGACCAAGTATTGTTTGCATGTTTATAACCATACCAGGGCCTTCAACAAACTTTTTTTCAGTTAGCTTCATAAACTGATCTAAGCTAGGCCCAGGAGGTAAAATGTTAGCCAGGAGGCTAGCGCTAAATCTACCAATCCAAATTAAAAGAGGTCCAGGGAGGGCCCATTAACTTGGTCTGTCAGGGGCCCAGCCATCTTTGTGGGCGGCACCGTTGGTAGCTAATGGGACACTGAGGGCGCGGTTACACTGGCCATCCGTACCGTGCCGTACTCAAGCACGATTGCGCCATTCCCACGCTGGCCGGTACGGCCCTCGGTCACACTGGCCAGGACAAACCGTGCCTAAAAGCACGATTACCTCTTGTACATAACGTCGTAATACAACACATGCATGGTTTATGTTATTATGAAGCATGCTCAGTTGACAAACAGGCGGACGAGAGAGAGAGAGAGAGAGAGGGAGAGAGAGGGACGCGCAGTCGAGTCCGCATCTGCACATCGGAGAACAACACAGAGAGCATGACAGCTACTTTACTGACTTTGCGGCTTAATTTAAGTCATTTTTATCAGACTCAGCCATAAATAAAAAAATAAAAGACGCAAAAGACACATGGCCGAGTCCGCTGCCGCACATCGGAGAACAACACAGAGAACATGACAGCTACTTTGTGGCTTATATTGTGTCATTTTAGTCAGATACAGCCATGAAACTCTGGATTTCTCCACAATGAAGGCTGCCAGCGTTGTGTACTGCTTCATGCACGAGCACAAGTGTACCATGCCTGAGCACAGCACAGAGCGGTCACACTGGCCAAAGGAACTGGACTTTAGGGTTGAAGAGTGCTTGGGCACGGTACGGATGGCCAGTGTGACCGCACCCTGTGTAAGCTATACTGCTTATTTAGAAATACTTGTAGGGTTGATGATTTTCTTTTTCGGGACATCCTTCTTCTTTTGAGAAATAATTCCTTCTTCCTCAGAGGAGGTTAATGAAATTCAGTGGATAATGTGTTATAGCGTATAACAGGTCCCTGTGTTTTAGGTTGTCTGGCTTTACCTTTTGACAGGATACTGTAGTTCCTTTAAAGTCAAAGTTCAACAAGACACAAAATATTCACCACTGGAAATTGACTGCTATAATCCAGAGACATGTATTCAGAGATGGCATGTTTCATTCTTCCCCAAAAACTTCAGTTTCATGTTCTATTTTTAGTGTGTTGCATGGCTAAACAGCAGTAACACATATAATGATGTAAGATGTTTGTCAGTCTCTAGTGATTGGTTTTGGAGGAATTAATTCAGCCTTCAATACAGAAATATTTTACAGTGGAGGCAACGTCAGACGGATGATGGTAAGAGTAAGGGTAGAAAAAGGTTCTGACTGTGTGAAGGGTTACTTCATAATAACTGACTTTGTTGTGCTGCCTTTGTGTATACAGTATACTTTTTTCTAGATATTTAATGAGAATATACTTTGCAAGAATTCTTCCAACGAGTTCATTAGACATTTTTCTTTGATGGTAGCAAAGTTTAAACTAATCGGACACATGAAGAAATACTTCATAACATTATCGAGAGTGGAGAGTGAGTGGTGTGGCGAGGGGGAGTTTCTCTGCTGCCGGGCGCTGAGGTGGAGAGAGTGCGAGAAAAAGCATCCGCTGTGCAGCAGTGACATGAAGGCGACAGGGTGTGACAGGATGAGCCCTCCGACCGCAGGGCGCACAAGAGGGAATCTTTCACTTTCTCACACAAAGACACACACACACAAAGACACACACACACACACACACACACACACACACACACACACACACACACACACACACACACACACACACACACACACAGGCGCAAAGTCACACAAAAATGCACACATACACTCATCAGACAAATTAGACGTCAGAACCTCTTTCTGTGAAAGCGGCCAACAGGTTCATGAGTTATTACCTGTGGCTTTATTAGGAGTTAAAAGACGAGTCATCAGTGATCAGGAGAATATCCTTCTTTATTTGGAAATGATGGAGCAAATACATGTTAATGTCCAAATATAAATGATTCAAGTAAATATTAATTGAAATTTGGGTCCTGAAATTGTTCTGTAACTTTTTGTCGAGCAGCCTTTTGGCAGTCAGTTTTCTGTGCGAAAGCAACTCAGTGGAAAACGCTCCCCGAGAGGGAACTGTAATTCATTAATTAAAAACAAAACTTTAAACAAAACACCACAAAGAAAAAACAACAAGAGCCAAAATGAACATCTTTTTCTGTGGTTTTCTAATCATACAATTTATAACTGAGGTGAATCAAATGACACTATACAATGTCCTTAAGGATGTCTGACATGTGTGTGTGTGTGTGTGTGTGTGTGTGTGTGTGTGTGTGTGTGTGTGTGTGTGTGTGTGTGTGTGTGTGTGTGTGTGTGTGTGTGTGTGTGTGTGTGTGTGTGTGACAACAGCAAGTTACAAAGCCTTTATATAGAAGACACTGATAACCAAAAAATGTATGCCCAAAGAAATGAAGTGAGAGAATATCAATTCGTTGTCAGAAGGAAAATAAACCGTTGTTGTTTAACTTTGTAAAAGCTGATCTGAGAGTGATTTGGACTCAAACAAATAAACTCAATCTCGTGGGTTCTGCAAAAAGTCAATTATGATAGTTCTGATTTAATTAATTTCTTGACCAAATAGACGGCACAGGTTATGATTGACAGGCAGGTATATCAGCAAGAGGGATTTTTTCAAGCACCTGGCAACAAAAAGTTGTAATAAACAACAGAAATTAAAATAAATGTGATGTGCACAGTGCAGGCTCAGCAGATACACACACTCACACAGGCACACATGTGCCAACAGCTGTTTAAAGCTGAATTCCCCCCTTAATCCAAAGAGCACTGAGCAGCACAGCCTACCTGCAGCATCTCTCTTACATGAGCCTGCTGCACATAAATGCACTTCTGTTTCAACGTCGTGGGGTCAGTGTTTGATGTGCGCGTTTAAAACGTACTGACGGCAAAGATAGGTAGACAGTGACGGTTCACTGAACATTTCAATTTAACAAAGACAATAAGAAGAAGACTTCCAAAACAAAATATTTAAGTATTATAAGTAAGTAATATAAGTAGCAATGCATACACATTTTCAAACATACTGTATATAAATTAGTTGTGTTTCCGCTCACAAGATTGTGTTTTTTTTCTAGCGAACGAGCAGATAGGTACCTATACTTGTTGGTCATAGAGTTTCATAGACTGTAGTTGCATGGCACAAATGCCACATAATATACCCACGTCTCCACTCCACTCTGCTCCGACTGCACACACACGCCTCACTGCTTGTCCTGAGTTCCTCCCTGGGGGGTCACAGTGGCAAGGCGGGAGGGATTTCACGCTTGACCTTCCCCTCACAGCTTTGTGAGCCCCTTCACTCCCGCCTTGATTCTCTTGACCTACTTGGTCATCCCGGAGCAAGCCACTTATAATACCTACATCTCATCCAGCAGCACGCTCACCCTCTATGTCTCTGCCTAATACGTACACACACACACACACACACACATCTGTCTCGCACATCTGTCAACTAGTTTCTCTCTCTTTAGCGGTGGGCTCTGACTGTGACTGATGCTAAAGTTTAGAGATAAAGATCTAAATCCTTTGTGCTGAATATTGTTTGGGACCGCTCTCTGACATGCATAGCTCTGCATCATGGATCCCTTTGTTTGCTTTTTGATCCAAATCCCTGAGGATCATTTGTGTGGTTTTAAGTGTGTGAAGGGCTGCATCTTTCGGGTGCTTTGCATTGAAAAAAAAAAAGCGTGCAATCATGTCTTACACTGCAAAAACTCAGTGCTGTACCAAGTGTAATTATCTCGTTTCTAGTCAAAAATATTTCATCACTCTAAAAGCACACCACATTCACCTGACAAGTCAAAATTATAATCTTATTTCAAGATATAAAAAAGCAAATATGAGGCCTTAAATGCTTGCAGACAGCCCATGGTTCAACACTGAATTCTTCCTCAAATATATTAGGATGGTTTGTCTGCACTGCACATAATGCTTGATGAGAGTTAACTGTATTTCTGTTGTTGAGTCAGTTTTACAGTAAATGAATTGTCTCTGCTCATCAGTCTCATTTTGTGCAGCTCTGCAGACTCCCCTCCTCTCGCTAATCATTCCCCAACCTTCCCTCACCCCTTTACTTCCCCCCACAGAGGAGCTGGATGGACTCACTCAGCGGCATCCTGAGCCCCTGTTTCCCCCCTCCAGCGAGCACCACTTAAGGCCTCCTGTCTCACACTGCAGCCCCGCCGGTAGTTGGGAACCATTTTCTACTCAGATGATCACAAACAAAGACATGCATGTGCAGGAGCGAGGGAAGCAGGAGGAGGAGGGGGAGGAGGGGAGGAGGAGGCCGTTGGTGTGTTTGGTAAACAGCCAGAAAGCCGCAGAGGGCAGCTACCTGGGAGGAGAGGAAGAGGGGAAGGGGAAGTGGAGGAGAGGGGAACATGAGACAGGAGACAGAAGGGAATCGAACACTGAGGTATTGCAGCGTCGGAAGCCGGTAAAGAGTTGAGTAAAGGAAATTGCAGGGGGCTTCCATGTCACAATCCCCTCTCGGCCCTATCACAAAGAAATGGGATGGCACACCTGGCACAAAGCAAACACACATGTACACACACACACACACGGCTGGGGATTTCTAAAGGGCTCTGCATGCATCATCATGTGCATCACAACGTGAAACAGAGACAGCAGAATTAGAACGATACAACAGTTACAAACATTTCATTGGACAACAGACTTTCTATGAATGCTGATCTAGAGTATGCCGGCACTTAGACTTGTATCACTCCACTTCATATGTTCTGAATACCACTAATAATGTCAAATACGCATCTACATTATCAAGCTGGAACCTCAGAATCACAAATGCCATCTACGCTACACTCAACAGACTCTTGTTTCAATGGTTGAATGACTAAACATTGCAAAAAGTGTCTTTGTTTTTGTTTATTTCCTTAGTATTGTTTAAGTGACTATTCATTTTGAATGTTTGTTTTTTTCTTTATCCATTTGGGGGGAAATTATTTTGTACCTCATATTTGTTTAACTTTGTTTTCCATAGGCTACATATACAAATTAGCCGTTTAAAGGAGAATTAAAAAAATGGTCCAGATACAGTCAAATTGAAGAGCTAGTTCTGTTTTTATTCAAAGCTAAATCTTTTGGCTCTTTATGTCTTTATTTAGGGATAGGAAAGTGGATAGGGTCAGAAATCCGGGAGAGAGAGAGTGAGTGTGGAATGACATGCGGGAAGGGAGCCACAGGTCCTCCTGAACCCGGGCCACCCGCTTGGAGGACTACATTCTCTATACAGTATATAACCAGATAACATTTTCATATTATTTTTCTCTGGCTGTACAAATGCAAAAACACAAACTGCAGAGCTGCGATTACTTTGAGGACTTAGCGTGCAGCCAGCCGTGCTGATATTCAGTACATCAGCACTCCATCTCCTGTTTTATAGCTTGATTATTTAGAGAAGCTGTTCTGTGTAAATATGTAAACCCTCAAGTGAAATATGTACTGGAAAATAATAATCTGTTGTGTATTAGCCTACTGTTTAGTAGGGCTGGGTAAAGAAAAAAGATTGTGTCGTCAAGTCCGTTTACAGGAAAGAAAGCTGAAATGAGACGAGAGCAGCCAATAGAAAAAAACAGCTGACAATGTATGCCTTGTTTTCTCAAAGGCCCAGAGTCTTTCAGGTTATAAATAAAGCTGTAACGCTGCGTCATGTGTCATCCCCCATCAGTCTCTCTGTGACTGAACAGGCTAATAAATGAAGAAAAATGTACAAATGGAGAAATAAGCCATCTGTTGTTCCACCCGTCCTGAAAGAAGATAACCAGAGGCAAGTCTTTGTCATGTCTGTGTGAGCTTGTAAGATAGCTAGCCAATTAGCTTATGAGCATCTATAGAGGACGTTCAGTTTTTAAAGGAATGACTTCAAAACATCAGCAGCCATCCTAAAAAGTGTATCGCAGTATTTGTAAAAGCATCCCATGCCCTACTGCTGAGTAATGTAGACTGTAGAACTGTTGAATAAAAATTATGTCAGACTGAAGGATCTACTGTTGTAGCTAACCGAATCTTATTCCTGTCAATGTGTGTGTGTGTCAATAAAGATTTTCCTCCTGAGTGAGCTCAAGTTCAAGCTGAACTCAAACAGTCCCTCTGTGTGTTTATTCCTCGGTATTATATCAGTAGGTTTTGAAAAGCACGCCAGAGTGACCGTGCAAATTGACTCTGCCTGTGTTGTAAACAAACACTGCTGTTGCTGCACGTCGCCTCCAGATGTTTCCCCTCCGCTCACCACTCGCTGTGCATCAGGGATTTAATTCTCCCACTTCTCTTACATCTGTGATTTTGGATGATTGTTTTTTTATTAAAACATTTCGATAGGACAGTTGATAGAGTAGGAAGCTGGGTTGAGAGAGTGGGGAAAGATGTGGGAAAGGAGTCGCAGTTCAGACTCGGACCAAAGAGGCCCTCTTGGAGGACTATAGCCTCTGTACAAGGGACATGTGACCTAACTGCTATGTCATCAGCGCCCCCGTATTTTCTTAATTAAAATTGAACTGCAAATTATACTCATTTATTTTGTTTTCTCGTTTAATCTTCAAGCACAGCAGTATCGTCCGACAATCAATAAACAGGGAGATATGAGATGAAGAGAGACAAACTTAAGGAGTAAGAGCAGATTTACCCAAACCAGGATGACACGTCTGGAACAATTTTTTACATGGATGTTGTTTGGAATGAAGATCGGCATAAACCATCACTTTTGATCGGATCAGTTTCTTCAGCTTAAAGTGTTTCCATGGAGAATTTCTATTCTGATCATTTGTGTCCATGTAAAGGAAGCTTATGAGGATCACTCTTCAGGTTGTGCTGTTGTTCAGAAAATCAGCACAGCTATGATTATCATTGGCCTGCTTCCTCTTGTCTACGACTGAATCACAGGCGAGCTGATCTTTAGAACAACATTCCTGCCGGTGTGATATTGTGTTTAGTGAACAAAACCCAGAGCCTTCGTTCACACTTCAGTAAGTCATAGTTCCTGCCGCTACAAACACACTCCAGACAAAGCGTGCACAACGACACTCTTCAGGGCGCCCCTGAGCCTTGTCCTATTCTGAAGATATGAGGGTCAAACCCAAAGATGACAAAGTCCTCAAATCAAAGCCCACACACTCCCAGTTGACCCAGCTCTTCCCTCTGACCCTGTTGTTTTATTTGAGCCCTAATAACTCTCCTAATTAAAGCCCCTTCCTATTATTTTTTCCCTCCACTCCCCTGTAAAAGGCCTGGGTTTCAAAGTGCTAATAAAATAGGTTGGGGGGGGGGGGCATTTCTTTATTTGTATGTGTGTGAAGAGTGTGTGGAAGAAGGACTCAGGGAAAGGAGGGGGGGGGGGACTTGGAGGGACAGAGGGGGGTAAAAGAAACAGAGGTCAGTGGAAACAAAGAAGTGTGAGACCCTGGGGTCAAGCTGCCTGGTGTCCACAGTCAGCGGGCTGGCGTTTCTGCACAGCGAATGGCCCCGCTTGTATAATCGCCGGGGTACGTTTTGTCCACGAGTGTAGGATAGAATATATCACGGCGCTGCTGACAGATGAACAATAGATCACGGTTTGTGGAAGTCCGAGTGGAGCCTTCGCAGCTCCTTTGAGATGGATGGTACATCTGGAAGAGCTAAGATTAACCCTGCGTTTACTGGCCCTGCGTATGGCTGACCCTTCTGACCCGAACTGCAGCTCCAACAATATCGCTTATGGGTTAATATAGGACTCAAAGACGCCCTATAGAGGAGGCATCGGTGAATGATCCTCTTAGAGGCCAATGGGAAACAATCAATACAAAAGTGATGCATGTTGTTATGAGATTACCAGCAATAGACGTTTTTCAGATGGATTGAAAGTGAAGACCAAAAGGGTCAACAGCTGCCAACGTTAGCGACTCTGAGAGCCTGAACGTAGCCGCAAGTGACCTGTTAATGTTCAGCAAGTATGATGTTGAACAAGAGAAAAGCACGCCCACTCAGTCCAAGTGATACATACTAACAAATTCAATCAGATATTTAGCCCCTTTCACATATGCATTCCTGAAACTTTCTGGAAAACTTCAGTTTGTCAATGCGTTTGTCGATAAAGTTTTTCACCGGAGGGAGATCCAGGTGAAGCAGAAACCTCACTCCATTGCTGAGGGTTAGCTTATCACTGTAAGACAACTTGTCTTCTGCTCTAAATGATTAAAAGAATTGCAGAAGGCGTCCAGATAGTGAATAACTTTTTATGTGGGGGCGCCGGGGAGTCTAGAGGTTATGTTGAACTGAAGCTATAGTCCCCGTTGCAGCAGCTGTGAGTTTGAATCCGACCTCATCCTTTTTCTGCACGTCATCCCCCACTCTGTACTCCCAACATTTCCTGTCTCTCTTCAGCTGTCCGAACCAATAAAGGCAAAAAAGGCCCAAAAGAAAACTTTTCTGATGTGAATTGTCAGTAAGCTACCGCTAGCTAACTTTCCGCCACCAGTTGAGATCTGCCCACAAAACATCAGTGTGTACAAACACCAAGATGGTCTACTCTATTGGATCCTTAATAAGACTATTTAGCAGTTTTAAGACAAGATCAAGTTATTAATCCCCCATTGCGGGAAATGTGGTTGTTACAACAGTTTAAAAAAAGAGGCGTAGAATCAGCAAAAGTTAGCAAAAAGTTCAAAAAAATTCATATTTACATTAATCAAATATAAAAGGAAAGATATGATAGTAAAAAAATAATAGTAGCAATATACATTATGTACGCTTTCACTTGTACGCTTTTTAAAATTATTATTGATGATGAACATTTTGGTACCGTCAGGTAAAAACATTTAATATGAGTCACATGGTGGTGAGGCTGTTAAAGGGATACTTCACCCATTTGCATTAAGCTTTGTATCATTAGAAACCTGGTAGTATTTTTAAATGGCCGTGCATCCCACCCTCATTTTCCCCTGAGATGTGAAATCTTTGTATTTCTAAATCTGAAAAGGAGCTTCCAGTGACGCACCGCCTGCCTGTCGCCGGCGGTGAGGACAAGGAGCTCGAGCTGGAGCGGACTGGTAGTGTCAGTGCTCTCACTGTTTCCTATGGACACAGACATAGAGTTTGTTTTCTGCCAGGAATTTCCAAGATCAATTCTGGAAGAAATTTCGGAATCAGTTGAGGAAATGGCCTTATGTGTTGAAGTAAATATGTCTGTAAATATTTTTATTACTATATTTCTACTGCTATACCGTATATTTTGGAGAAACTGTATCGATCGAATTTCTCTCTGGGATTAATAAAGTATTTCTGATTCTGAATTAGAGGACCTTAGTGGGAGTGGCCTGCAGTGCTGTGCATTCTGGGATTTGGTGTCTTTCATCCACGAGCCAAAAAGACACTTTCTGCCTTTTCTCGGCCAGGAAGGCACCAACTTCAAAATTTATTTCACATTTCTACAACATATATGACCCAATGTCAATACAGATTCATGTTTCAACGGGTGAAGTATCCCTTTAAGCTTAATGAGAGGTTAGATGGATGTCTTAAAGGAAGAATGTGCAACTTTTTTATCCAGTAGATGTCGCCCTTGAGCACCAGTATTAAACCAAAACAAACTGCTGTTTGGCGACACCTCCGCTATTCTGAAGCCTCCGCTCTCCTCCAGCGACACACCTCCAACCCCTTCTCCACTTGCATTCACACGAAGGAGTTATCAATTAGAACGCACCATAACTAAGCACCATTAAGCGCAGGCGGCGGACAAAATATTTCTTAGGCTCGAGCTGCAGTTGCCTGTGGTCTGCATTGTTGTGTTAGCAGGCTAATGTTAGCACACTTTGGTTAGCTCATAGGTTCAAATTAAACATAAATTGACACAGAATGACCGAGATCTAAAGACACTTACATGACATCCAAATAAGCAGTGAGTATGTTCTTCTTCTTTTCTCTAGTCCTCGACTAGAACAGCTTTTACAAAAGGCCGTCCCGTCCATGTAAACATGATGTAAACACGGCTCTGACAACAACACAGCTGGCAGGACTCAGGCTTCTCACTCATTGTAGACAGTCATGACTCAGAGAGATATTTACTGAGGATAAACTTGATTTCTGCTGTATTTATGTGTCCAATCTCGTACATTCTTCCTTTAAGTTACTCCAATTAATTCCCAATCGTTTCAAATCGTTTCAAAATATTCATCCATAAAAGTTTGACTGTTGAGCTAAATAGAAAGGACGGAGGTGACCAAAGTTATTAAGATTAATTATCTTGCAGCCAGAAGTGTGTGTCACTAATTCCTTGGCGGTAAGTCCAGTTTTTGTTTCGATATTTGAGACGGGAACCGATTGGTGGACCAACAAATTGACAGACATGCGTCCTTTAGAGCCACACAGCTAGCATCTCTTTTAAAATTAAAGCTGAGAGATAGACTAACAAATATTTATGTATGTCATCTTAAAACCGGGGTACAGCAGGTGCAAAGTGACACCACTGCCCGCATGAGCGAACCAGATGCTAATCAATTCTCTTTTTATGATATTTGAAGCTCAGCCATAAATGTGCTCAATCTCTGTTAACTCTCCTGTTGGTTTTATGATGATAAACATGTCGGAGTGGAGGTTTACGAGTGTCTTTCTGCAGCCACTATAAAAACAGATATGTGAATATCATATGCTTCATGGGTCTGCAGCCTTTTTTCACTGCTGGCTGTCATTCAAATCCCACAAAATATTCCAAACACGGGTGTTTGAATAACTTACAACCTCTCGACTGAAAACATCAGCACTGAGTAATACCCAGGGGGGCCAAGCGATAACATAATACGGTGATATGATAATAGCTCCAGGCTGTGTGTGAGATATAAACATGATCATATGGGGTGTGTGGTACTCCAGGGGGGTTAAGTGAATGTAATCCTGCTTGAGACTGAGTGCTAAACAAGGAGCGAAACAGGGAGGCAGAGAAAAGTCATGTGTCAGGGTTCAGCTGTGAGCGTCTGAGGGACGATTTGGGGGAAAGTTTTTACACAAAAAGAGGGAATATCGAGCACGTTCAGCTCTGCTTCACATGCGACGGGCTGTTTAAAACGTTGAATGAAAGTTGATAAGAGGTCAGAAGGAGTTTACGAGGAGAAAGAGGCGTAGGGTAACTAGCCGAACTGGGTCGTACAGCGCACACACAAAAAAATGATATGATTGACAGATAGTGGAGACGGAGGAGGGTGGAATGGGAATGAGGCACAGGTTCAAAGCTAGGGAGCAGGAGTGGGAAGATCACAGAGGTTGAGAGAGGGTGCAGAGGGAGCCCAGAGAGGAGGCCTTGAAAGAGCCTTATCTGTGACCCATCTGTCTTGACATGCACACTCCTCTGGTTAGTGCCCTGGAGGGGAGGGAAGGGGAGCTGCCTGCGTGTCAGTAACTCAGCGTGCAGGGCTCAGGGCGAAGGCCTTGGCCTGTGCACTCTGGCCCAAAAACCAGCCTAACCAGCCCCATGCCTCAACACCCCCAGGAAAAACTCCTGTGACTCCTCGCCTACTGCCGTGATCATGTGGCTGTGACTGAGCTGTGCAAGAGGAACGTAAAAACACATACACACACGTGAACAAAAAAAAAAAAAGACATAGAGGTTACTCTCTTTGACAATTCACTTTTCTTCTTTGTCGTCAGCTGATTCGAGCCAGACTTCTTTCAGTGGTGTCTCGTTTCTGTGTGGTCATTTTGGAGAGAGACCAGATCAGTCGGCGTGTCTGATGACCTTGTGTGTATTCAGAGACTTTTTACAAATCTGGTAAACAGTAAAAAACAAAACACAGACAGTTTAGAGTTCATCAATTCCAAGAGAAATTAAATCACTGATCAATCATCATTGTGAATGAAGGAGACTGTAATGATTTTAAAGGCTTAAATAAAGATTTGAAATTAAATGACTGACTGAATTTAAGATAAATTGATTAACATTTAAATATACATTTAAAACAAAAACTGACTTCTAATATTCAGTTTACTGAACATGTATTTACAGTTTAGTTGTTTGTAAACACAGTATTTCCTTTTCATCCCTCTCACATGCACTTTGTATGACGTCTTCATTTTATATTTGGGTCAACTTGATTAAGACATATCCGTTCTATTCACACTTTGATTAAATCATCTTTGTTAAAGAGGACATATTATACCCCTTTTCCACCTTTTCAAACAGTCCCCTGTGGTCTAAATGAAACATCTGTGCTTTGGTCAAAATATAACATGAATCAAGCACCAGAGGAGGTTTGTGACCCTGTATAAACCAGCTCTCTCAGAACGCTCCGTTTTGGTGTGTGTGTCTCTTTAAATACAATGAGCCCCTCCTGAGTTTTCACGATAGAAATCACTCCTTTAGCGAGAATAAAAATGGTGGACATGCGCAAAAGTTTTGCTCTAGGCTTGGGGTGGAGTCCATGGTGGAGATACCAGGCGAGGGGAGGGGATTTTTTTTTTTGATCACAAGGAGAGCACATTTATTTTCTCTGTGTTGTAAGACTTATGCAGACCACAAAAAAATCACTGGATGGGTTTATTTAACATTTTGTGGGTCAGTAGACACTCAGGTTACCAAAATATATATTCAAAAACACTGTCAAAGTGAATTTTTCATAATAAGTACCCTTTAACGTACCATTTTGAGTTTTTACAACATTTTCTCCGACTTCTAATCAAACTGAAAATAAATTATAAGACACCATGACTCAAAGTGTTAACAGTTTATATAAGTTACTTTTAATCTTGCCAGTTGAATTTAATATTTAAAGGAGACTTCAAACTATTATACTATCGTTTTCTGCACAGGTTTAACTCCAATAGCTACGAGGAAGTTAACGTATGTAGTTAAATCCCAGTTTTTTGTTCAAGATACATTTTTGAGACTCTTCATCCTCCAAAAAGCAATTTTAAATTCTATGTTTCAGCAGCTAACAGAAATGATAAATCACATGCCAGTAAAGTCAGTAAAATAACTTGTGATCATTGGATCATATTTCTTTATCTAAATTAGAATACGTTTGTCTAGTAAAAAAGAAGCTCAAATAATAGTTTTAAAAAAAGTGCCATGTTCTCTTAACTACCTGTGATTCTGTGTTGTTTTCTGACACAGTGAGAGATGTTCAATCTGCTTCTCTGCTCTGAACAAAATCTGAAAATGTCAAGTAGACTAAAAACTCTGTTCCCCAGCCCCGTTCCCACCCTCACTGTCCACGGCGAATATCAATCAGTCCATGTTGCTTTGCATCAAATCCGCCCTCTTCAGAAGTTGAACTCGACTTGTATATACAGCACACCTGGGAGATTTACCTTAATGAATACCTGATGTGGTGGAGCACTTAATACCACCTATAAAATAACTCCCTTCCTTCTTCCTGTGGGCCCCGGCTGTTGTTTATCAAACGAGGTAACGTCCTGTCATGGGACCCCCTCCCCCCCTCCCAGAATCCCACCTGTGTGGACTTTACTCTTAATCCCCCTCTTAACCTCCCCCCCCCACACACACACACACACACACTTTTTTTTTGCTGTGCGCTTTGAATACTTAGACTACTGAGTGTAACTAATTCTCCCACACAAAGATATTGTCTTCTGCCTATCTCTGCCTTTGTCCTTCCCTTTCAAGCTGCCTATTCACTCGTTTCATTAGTTGGTGGAACGGTGAGAGAGAGAGAGTTGGTGTGGAGAGGAAGGGGTGGGGTGGGGGGGGGGGGGGGGGGGGGGGGGGGCTTTCCAATTAAAAGGCCTTAATAGCCCATAATCATCACCTTAAGTTCAACTGTGTGTTTTTTTCACAACATTAATCCAGCTAAAGATTAATCAGCCCAGCAGCGTGGGAGCTTCAAAAGGCAAATCTGAGAAGATTTAACTGTAATTAAGACTGATGATTTTTAAATGCTCTTCACTAAAAAAGAGAGACACTTTTTTGAAATGTTACTCATAAGTGGTGCCACTTTCATTTTGACACAAACGTGTAAATGTATGCATGCACAAAATACTGATTGAAGTGAATTGAGTAGGTTTTTTTTGTAAGAATTTACTTTTTTCTTTGAGGATTATTTACAATTTTGCACCACTAAGACTTTGCAAGGTTTTCATGGATGGAAAAGACATTTCTTGTGTGCAGCGGAATCAGGTTTAGCATTAAAGACAATAAAAGTAATGGTTGTTTTTGTTTCTTGGGGGGGTTAAATGAAATGTGTTTAACAGGCTGCTCTCCCTGCACACATGCTGCACAGACCCTGCAGCTGACCAGGGGGCCTGAGGACCAAGCCGCTCCCCTGGGATGACCAAACCACCCTTTCCCAGACACCCATTTGTCGTACCCCTCTCCCCCTCCCTCCTCGCAGGAGATGACCCTGCAACCAGCAGGGGTCAGCTGCGCAGAAGGAGCCCCCCGCACCCCAGCCCGGGGTCCGGAGCCGCGGCGTAAATCAGCGGCTGTTCATCGCGGGAACCCTGCCCTGCCAGGAGTCTCAGCCCAGCCTGGCACCATCTGTCCCGGGGCTCTGACGCAGGAGCAGCACTGCCAAGGTGGGTTCCCACTGACCTGCTGCACCCTCCCGGCCTTATGGGCCAGACCTGAGACCGGAGACAGATCCATCATACCATGCAGGAGTCTGGACATGGTGGAAGTGCCTCTGTACACACTAAGTAAACACTGTAAATTAACTCTGAATGAGATGAAACTGTGGATTAATCAAATGTGGAGAACTAAATAGAATCCTTCACATAGATAACATTAAAATCCAAAACACAAGAAAGCTAAAATACATCCCTCTGACACCTCTACACAAGCAGTCAGGGTCCCTTTTAAGGGTGTCAAAATGTTCAGTGCTTCAATACTTTTTAAATTCACGTTATAAAACAACAGAAAATCCAATATTTTGAAGATATTGAATAGTGTGGACCTTTTTAAAACTAAAACAAAACATATAGATCTTCATATTCGTATTGAAAAGTTGCCACAAGTGAAAGAGAGAGCGAGCGGGGTGGGTTTGTTAAAGTTCAGAGGTCAGTTCAGCTGGATTAAAAGTGATGATTGAGATTTTTAAATGGATCAAACCTCCATGCTTGGGGACAACTGGAAACATTGCTGATGTGTTTGTGCAACGTCAACAGTGTGGAGGAGCTTGCTGTTTTTTGATCATTAAAAAAAGAAAAAAACATGACTGGGCAATTTCTATGTTTTGATGTCAGTGTTCAGAAACGGGTGTGTTGGATTTTTATTAGTATCTCGTTGAAGTTTGATTTTTTGGGTGTCGAGATAATCCTCATCTTTAGTCTCATGTCAAATATTCAGCAGTTTAAATAACACAGTGATTTCTAGTCAAGTCAGTTATTTGTTGGAAAAAAATAAGAAAAAGAAAGAATTGAGAAGAGTCAAAACATTGCGTAAAAATTATCTAATTGTGTGCTGCATTTTCTGACCCTTTAGAGCCCTTGGTTGGAAACCCCTGGACTGCATTTCATAAACAGTTAAATACTTTGTACACTTTCAGACATCAGCGGAAAAAAAGGATAATGTCATGCTATTAAATTTAAACATGACTCATAGGAGCCCGAGTGCACTACTCAAACTAAAATATTAAACATTCAAACGACCTTTCATTCTAAAGAAGGATGCTATACTATCATTAAGAACATATATTGTTTTAAAAGTGTTTAAAATCATTCAGGCCTGTTGATACATAAACTTTTGCATGATAATTGTAAAGGGCCACCCTGCAACTCAAACCAGCTGTTCTCTTTAAAATCAACACTTGAGTTATAACATCTGTTCTCATATTATCCAACTTCACACAACTGCATGAAGCATTACCAAAGGGTGGAGAGAGAACTCAAAGGATCTAATCATGTAGAAGTACCTTTACTTGACTTGAGCACCAATGAAGTGGAAGATTACTGGTCTTAAAAAAACCTGCTGATGTAGAGAAGCAGCAGAACAAAGTTCATCTTCAAGTCTTATCATCACTCTGACTGATGACCTTAAAACGACTCTGCATTGAATGTTCTCCTCCCTACGAGGTTCAAAACAAACTTAAGTGAAGTTTTCTCCTCATTGGATCTTAATTGCAGCAGTAGGCTTTTCCAAAAAATAAAATAAAAAAAGAGTAGTTGTCAACATCTCTCAACATAAAAGCAAAATGACACATCGTGGAATAACTGGACACTCAAAGCTCGTCAATAAGGCGCTAGCAATTTCACCTCTGGCCAAAACAAGTCCAAATCCACAGAGGTGACCTGAGCGACCCTATCATTTTGCTGTATACCTGCCACAGACTAAACAGGTGATGTACTACTCACACATGTAAAACAGTCCAAGCTTTTAAGTTTAGGACAAGTCTCTGCACTCCACCTCATCACCTTTGACGACTTGACGTCTTTTACCCTCTCTATCATAACAGCACCTGGAATCCTGACAGGTAAATCTCATGAGCAGAGACAGTCTGCGGGTCCCCGGGCAGAACAGCCCAGCTTATTGCTTTCTCCCACTGCCGCGACCTTGCCGCCTGCCCCCCTTAGGCCCGACTCTTAACGGGTGAGCAGGGGTCATAAAGTGGTTGTGTTACTGTTTTCCTTTTTTTCCAAACCAATGACACCAGTTGTTCACCCTCCTCACCGCGGCCCTTTGTGAGGCCTGACAGGCTGTCAGTTCCAGGCGCAGGATGATTGTAGAAGACGACGCGCATTACCTTGAGGTGACACCACATTCCACTGCGGGCCTGTCTTTATGAGCCAACAATAACTTTGAATAGCTTTGCAGCAAAGCATTCAAAGTTTGCCTGGGTTCAGTGGTGTGTGTTTGGTGGGATTTTCTGCTTGTCTTGGACCAAATCTGAGCATCGTGCTCTTTAAGGATGTTAAATTAATCTCACAGAAGACATTTCAATTGGGGCAAAGGATCTTCAGTTTTGTTTTTTTTGTTATTCTAACGCTCTCACGCAGGCTTGAGGGGCGATTTTTGAGTCATCAGAGTTAAGGGTAGGACAAGAAGACCTTCACAGGGACACATACAACCCCAGGACAAGAATAGACGCCCACCCACATACATGTACACGCACACACACACACACAAACAGCCAGAGTGCGTCATACTGACAACAAGCGCAAATGACCGAACATTTTGTACTTCTGTTCTCTTTTTTTCCAGCCAATCACTAAAAATCTTAAACAATAATCATCTAACAAATATGTGAAGCAATCACGTGTTGACTACTGATCACTGCTTTTGTACTTTTTAGTTGTTGTGTGGGTTGTTGTTTAAATAAATTAGATTTACTGCTACACAATAAGGTGTGTGGGTTTCTGAAAAAATGGTTACATTTTTCTTAAAATGTGGTTACGAGTTAATTTAAACCTAGATGAGTTTGAATAGTTGGACTATATGAACAATCATTTGATGTTCGACTTGAAGGAGAATAATGAAGACGTCTTCTGTTCATCAGCTCAACGGCCCAGCTCACTTTGTCATATACTTAAGTGCACATACTGCCCTCTTGTGTTCAGCCTGTGTTATTGACGCTGCCTATGTACAGCAACTTTGCATTTCAAAAAACATTTTTCTATTTTATATTGCAAGCAGCAGTCGCCCTGTCATGCTCTCTCTGGCTTAGTCAGTGTTATGTATCCAACAGTTTTCTGATTCCCACAAATCTTGTCGCTTTTTTTTTTTGTTTTGTTTGAATTATTTTATTACTGTGTTTCCTGGTTTGGTCTTTTAGGAATGCATCTATCTATCGTATTCAATTTCTATTTTCATGTCCTGTCCATCATTCTGTGGTGAAGCACTCTGGGCTGCATGCTGTCATGTATAAAAAGGTGCTAATATAGTTGCATTTCACTGAGCTGAGGACTGTGGGTAAGAATAGCTTTAAAAAACAACATACAAGCTTGCAAAATGTTAATGTTAGCAGCTGTAGTAGGTCATCTTGTTATAGTTTTGCCTTCAGCATTTGAAATACACATTTATTCATTTTTTTCTTGTCCATCGAACTAGCACCGATACTTTAGCTAACAGAGTGAAAGGCTTGTGACGTTGCACCCTGATTTCAGGCTCAAGGGAGGGTTACTGAAAAAAAACAAGGTACCACATATCTGACCTGTTGTGACCTCTGTTCAAAACCGATAAATTGAATATACAAAATTAAAAAGCTTTATATCATATATGTGAAAACCTTTATTTTATTTGTAATAACATCTGCTGTAAATTATGTCCCTTGATGGTCCCACCCCAACCAAATGGTATCAACCTGGATGTACACGTGCAACCTAAGTTTTGGATTCAGACAGACCTGAAAACATACAAACTTACCTTTTACACGAAGTAGGAGAGACCCGTTTCTCACGACTTTAACTGGATGTATCAGCCTCATTCTTTTGGTCAAAATGGAGTTCATTGTGGAACAGGGTGTTGAATCAGTTCTTTGATTGTGATAAGTGTACCTTTAAAACACACTGGTGATTCATGTTTGAATTCATCTTTTATTATGACAGAATCACGACAAAGCTCCATCTCTGTATTGAAAACTGCAACTTTCTCTTCCACTAAGCCAGGGAAGTATAATTTACAAAGGGATAGCTCTATGGGGAAAACAACTGTTACCTGCATTTGACAAAGATAAGTTATTGTGTATTTTCTGTCCAACAGCATTCACCTGCAGTCTTTTAAATTCAGTCACAACAACTGCTTCATAAGCCGACCTTCACTCCCGCCCTCCTTTCAGCTTCTCCTCCACTGTGTGGTCTCCCTTCGAGCCCCCCATGCAGGGAGGACTCTTGGCCAGGGCGGGGTTGCTCCCCCACTGCTCAGGTGTCTTTGCCTGGATGGCAAGCGCATGAACACAGCTACTCAACTCCTCTTTCAGAGCTTCGTTTACCAAACGGTGGCGCTTTATTAACGCCAGACCCTCAAACTGGGAGCTGACAACCAAGACCCGGAAATGGGATTCTGAGCCAGGGGGCACAGCGTGCATGTGGCTTTCATTGTGTACCTCTAAGTAGTCAGGCTGGAGTGTGTTGGTCAGTTTACTTCTGATAGCTCTCTCAACGGGCCGGCTCGGGTCAGGGTCCATGTGTGGTCTGAAGTGGGCCAAAGGTCGGCTTAAGGTAAGACTGGTAGAGATGGGCCGAGCACAGCGGAGGACAGTGGGCAGCATCAGAGGATGTGGCAGGAGACCACCTGTAATAAACAGAAGGGCATAAATACAAGTTATTATTTTTAATGAAAACAAAGCTATGTAGTGAAATAACACACAAAAATGCACCTTTTTAATACTATTTTCCATACACATAAGGAGCACAATCAATTTATTGCCAACATCTTGCAGGAAATCTACAATTTGCTGCAGATTTAAAGCTCACAGGTTCATGAACAAACCTTTACGGTATGATTTATGTCACTGTTCAGCCCCAGCAGAACCATGGTCAAGATAAGTTAAACAAACAGAGAACCAATTGACTTTCAATCACTTATAGCCTGACATGGCGTAAAACAGTCACTTTCAGAGACGGTAACACGACTTTCAGTCCTAAATAAGCTTTCACTGGGACAGATGGTGAGCTAACCAGAAACTAGCTTGTTAGTTTTCATTGTAAACATCGCGCATTATTTAAGTAAAATAAGACAATGTGACGCAGCCTCTGAACCGCTAAGGTCTAAAAAAATACAACACACACGTCTGTATTATAACAGACACCTTTTGAGTGACTCATTAAGACGCTAAAAGTGATGTTTCTAACATCGGCACTCACCTTGCAGCAGAAGCGGTTGAGCGCAGTACACAGAAGTCGCACATGCGCAATGTCGCTTAAGGTTGTGTTCCCGGAAGCATGGAGCGTTACTGCCCCCTTCTGACGTAAAATACGAACTTCAGTAAATACGACGGAATAATCTTTTATAAATCTTTTATTTCTATCAGGATCCTGTGTTCTTGTTTCATAAAAATAAAAATAAAAAACATATGTATTATAAAAAAATGTTTTTATTGTTTAGCCACACATTTTGAATTAGGTTTAATTCCTGGTTGCTAGGAGACAGTGCAGCTCTGCAGTGCTGTCAGTGCGGCAGCTGAAAGGAGGAAAAGGAAGTAACCTATTCATTATCATAGACAGTCGAAGGGGTAAGTAAGTGGAAAAGGTAGAAAATGAAGAGTCTACTGTAAATTAATGTTGTGATTCACAAAACGATATTGAATTGAGATTACACTGTAAGGGTAATAGGATTTTCTCACCTGCAGGTGGATGTCATAATAACCATAGACTGTATGAAACTGTCAATAATGAACATTTTCTTAATGGAACAAAGAACGAACAAAGTCTTACAGCAATCAGACAAGATGTAACTCAGACAACCCCTGAAGAAATTGTTTGCCAACAGCTTTACTATGAGTTTTTTTTTTTTTAGAACAAGTTCTTTAAAAAATTGCACATATTATCTTCTGTGCAAAACTTATTTAAAAGTCATATTTCCTACATTAATTCTTGCAACCTTCAGCGCAACAGTACAACATTATTATTGCAGCAATTTAGCTTCCAGAGTGAGAGTGAAAAGCTTGACATCTGATCGATATGAATAGCCTGCATCAACACACCCGTCTCATTTGTTACAGAGTAAGACAATTTCTAGTGCTAACTCGTGTTTGAGCTCCCTTTGAGGGGTGTTGTAGCAATAATGATATGAATTTGACATGTAGTAGAAAAATACTTTTTTGCAGCAGCAGGATTCTAACCTTGTTGAAAAATGTGAAACAAAATTTATAGACAACAAGAAACAACAACGCTTGACTTTAGTATTTTTGCACTTGTTTATTCTTCATGGTTCTTTGTTATCCATTGTGATTCCAAAGGGTCAGACACACAGCAGAGTGCGAACCCAATCAAAAATCAACAATGAGAAAATATAAGAAAAAACCTCACACACCTTTAAACAGAACTGATGTCGTCACATTTAGGCTAACTATGATTCATAACCGGTATTTAACATTGATGTATTTACTTATATTTCATCCTCATTTTTTACAAAATACACAAAATCAAAGACAACATACATCATTGTTCATTTACACTTTTTTATATAACTTTTTTTATATATTCATGGTTCCACAAACAGTTTCTATACTTACAAACAATCAACTACAGTTTCTACAGCACAGTACAATGACAAAGGTGATAAATTCTTTGTTACATTTAATTAATGGCAATGCAATCTTATTGACAAAAGCCTCAAGACTTCGGGTTGTTTTAGAGAGTACACACACATGTTAGCTGTTAAGTCCGGTGTCATTATTAAGCCAACACTCAGCGTTTTAGAGGACAAGGCCAGCATACAGTCATGTGCTCCGATTCCCAATAGCTTCAAAGAGGAGAACAGGAGACAAATACCCAAACACTTATTGCTTTGTTAACTTTTTGCACTCACAATTGACCGTTGCTCACGCAACAAGTTAATTATACAAAAAAAACCCTGTAACATAAGCTAAGATATGTATCTACCAGACAATTTAGACTTAGAAGGAGCCTGAACTGAGTCACTGAGACAGGTTAGCGCTTTAACGGCAATCCATTTTGAACAAATACAACAGTTATCTTGACATCGTTGTTCTTCATTTCATGGGTGAAACAGGACGACATACAGAGAGTAGGACTGCTGATGCTTAGCGTTTATATTTGTACAGTAAATGTGCGTTTTTATATATTATCAATGTGCTTTTAAAAGGGGGAATTTAGGCTAATTTTCCTTTCTCATGTGCTGGCCATTTTGGCTCCTGAAGCCATTACTTCATGCGGTTTCAAAAAGAGAGCACCCCGGACTCTGGAAGACAGATTCTCAGATGAATCGGGAAAAGTCTTCTTCAACATGATGAGTCCAGTTGTTCTCGCTTTGCATGATAGTAACAGATCAAAGTTGACTGACTGCAAATGTCCAGGGGTACAAAGCTTTGAAGAGCTATCTTATTAGTTACACTATAAGTATTTTTATTTACATATATTCATATCTATAACAGAGAACTGATGCTGTAATGCGTAAACTGAGGCCATACAAAATATTTGGCAATAATTAACGAGAGATGGCACACTCATAGATAATGAATATGATGTCAAATTGTGGACATAAATCAGGGAGAGGGTTTCAAATGTACGGGGGCAGGTCGTCAAAGCTCAAAGCACCCATGTTCACAACTGCACTCGTGTTCACAATCTCATCATTTGGTTGGTTTTGGTCTTTGTGCTCTTGCTAAACACCTTGCTCTTTTTTTTATACACCTCTCTAGCAAGGCTGCATCAGATTGTTTCTTGAAGAACTCAAGGCGTTCACGATTGTGCATGTACGACAGAGTACATTTAGTGCAATGGGTCGTCTATTTATTTAACTGTCTTGAGTCTATGTATGGCTGCTATCCTACAAAATGGCAGTCTGGATGAGAACTTTATTGTCAATCTTGCATGTTAGGATTTTGTCGTCTTTTACCCTGCAATTGTGAACACATCACTCGTGCTTTGTTAGTTCAGGGGAATGTTGTTGTCATTTTTGCCGACACTGTGCTTTTAAAGTTGTGGGATGGATGACAGGCAGCCCTTGGCAGTGAGTTCTCTATGGTGAATCTCATGTTATATCTAGCTACATTGGTATCATTTAATAGTATCATAAAGCACAAGTAAACACACGTTCCAGTGCACTCCAAAGCCATACCCCATGGACTATCATTGAGACTGCAATAAATCACCACTGTTCCAGTACATACACATCTCACATTAAGAAAATGAAAATCGGAAGTAGGAAAACTTTGCTGCCATTCTAAATTTTGGTGCAGAGTTTTTCCAGCAGTTTTTCCTAAACATCCCGTTGATGCTACTCTCTGCTCTTGGAACAAGAAAGCCTGAAAGATCAGACAACAGGTAAGCCTCCTCCAGTATGTTATCACACCATGTTCGGTTATCAGTCGTAGACAGCTACCCCACACGACCGTTCACAAACCAGAAAAGTTGAGCCAAATGTGAAATGCTAAAAGACATATTCAAATAATAAAATCTCAATATTGCACAGAGGTTCAATATTGCACCAAGAAGCACACTCACATCAATATAAACATTCAGTTCACACAAATATTTTGATTATAGTTTATCTGTCATCTCTTACACACTTAACACAATTCGTGCCTGCAGTGAAACCATAAAAGCTGAAGGTGAAGGTTTTTTTTATTTTTTTGACCCCCTGACTACTTGCTTTTCTTCCATTTGTAATGTGTTATTATGTGTGTTATGTGTGTAGATAAAGGATCGTCTTTATTTTGGGTAGTGTGCTCTAAGACTGTTTACTGCTACGGACTGCAGAGTAAAAGCACTGTGTTGTCTTTTGTGGGATGGAAATGTCAAAAGAAATGACATCAAATGAATCCAGAATAATCAATTGGAGAATCAAACTTGTCAAAAATGTAACTTTCCATAAATTTACATACGTACTTTATGACATGCATATCACCCTCCAAACAGATTTGATAAGAGGCAAACGCACTGTAAGACCGGGACGGGGGAGGAGGGGGGGGTACCAACAAGGCATTTCTTACAAAGGGATACACAGTATGATGAAAAATGGTGACTGACTGCGAGTTTCTGAACATTTTCATCAAGTCAAGAAAATGTTAGGGGACATTCACACTGGCTAATGGTTGTGCTTCAAATGTACATTTTAACAAATGGCTTGATTGTTGAGATGAAATGGCGATCGTGACAGCACAGAATTGAAGACGTGGCATGGGAAACATACATCGAACTGTTTTGAATGTATCGTGACGTGATCAGAAACCATGTTTTAAAGGGAGAAGGGGGGCCTCGATTGATCTCCTCGTCACTTTCTAACAACAACGAAAGCAAACCTGGAATGTTCTATCGCCTAAAAAAAAATGGCAGTAAGTCTGTACACCAACACAAGACCTTTAGGAGAGAAAAAATGAGGAGAGGTCTTTGTTTTGAGAGAAAGCCAAGAGAGTTGAGTCTTGGTTTTACCCAGAAAAGTCAAAAATGCTTCAAATCAAGGCAGAAAATGTCGCATTTTTGATTCTGTGTCCAACAATGGCAGAGTACTCGAGACTTGACAGGTGAGTTGAATTTGCTCAGGAGAATGGAGGTGACTACAGAGAACTTCGCATCAATGGCTAGTGGTCGTTTCTATGAGTCTATTTCCATGGCTCATCATCAAGAACCCCAGTCCCCTGACCTCCAACCCCAGGTGGATGTACTTTAATTTGGGAACCAAATCTAAACATTTTATTTTATGAACAGGAAATTAAACATCACTCTTTTACTGAGCAACCTTCCTTCACATTTAGCAATCTATTGAAGCTCGAGGTGTTTGACACAGCTTCTATTGCATGGAAGGGGACCTATCAAAGTTTACAGCAAATCTATGTCGCTCCTCTGTGTTGTCTTGAGGCGTGTGCACTTACTTTACTCTATCATTGTGAAGTGAGGGGTTAGAGGGTAGGATTTCGAGGGCTCTTGAGCTCTTCATTCACAGTGTGGCGAAAACTCTTCTGCTCCCCTGGAAAGTTGATGGCGCCACACACACTATTGCAGCACCTGACCCCGCGTCTCCGGTAGTTTAAGGGCCAGAAAACTGCCCGCCGCCAGCGCCCCCGAGGCAAAGAGGATGGGCACGGCCTTGGTGATACCAACGAACGAGGTGAAGATGCTTATGCCTAAAACAGCCGCTAATTTACAGAGGGCGTTGAGGAAGCCAAACGCTGTGGTTCTGAGAAAGAGAAAGGGGACAGAGAGGGTACACAGTCACACACTATAGTCTGTTATCTCATTATTTGTACACACATTGTAGATATTTGCCTTCAGGTCAGCTCTTTGCATGTTTATAGATTGATTTAATATGAGACTCTCAGAGTAGATGTCCAGTAAATGTCACACTTTTAGCACAAGTCTCTGAAACCAAAACAAAGCTGTCCCGCCCCTCCCTCAGAGTTCTGACTGGGCTTCATGTGAAAGAAACATGTATGACACTTATTCGAGACTCAGAGTGAAACATAAACAACTTTAAGGAAGCGCTGACTATAAGGAAGTTGGATTCACTCTTTAATAGAAAGGCATTGGTCACCAACATATTTAGTTAGGATATATTTGATATCTGACTGCTATATTATTGTTTAAAATGTTATATTATTGTTTAATGTTATAATATTGTTTAATATTATTGTTTAAAATGTTGCATTTTACACATTTAAAAGTTAGGTTAAGATAGCACAGGGCTTCAAAACGCCTCTTTAGAAACCAACGGGCGACGTCACTAAGACTACGTGTTTAATATAGTCCATGGCTTACGTGTGTCCTAATCCTTGCATCCCTCGCTCACATCTTTTCCTCAGGTCGACACACAGTGTAGGAGCCAAAGCTGCCGAATGAGAAATCTTTGCCTCCACAGCATCAGAGAGCAGCATCATCAGTAAGGCCCCCCCGTGTCCACCGAGCGTTTTTTTTCCGGGCAGAAAAGCGCAGGCTGTGCTCTCGGGAGTGTTTGCATGAAGCGTTCGTGCGCTGAGAGTAAAAGCGCTGCACATCCGTCCTGTCTCCATGACAACAGTCTGTTGACAACGGCCGCTGTATGACCGACACAGCTCTGTTCATTTTTGCTGCATGTTTTCAATTTGAGATCGTTTTCTACCCCAGCAGACACGGAGCAAAGAGGATGTGAGTACAAGATACGATCCGTAGGAGGCTAAAATACAGGGAATATCAAACATTTTTTGATGTCAACAGCGCCTTTCTGAAAAGTTGAAACACTTTCAACTTGAGCAATCGGAGAGGCAGCACAAAAACGGCAGGGCGCTTGTGAAAGACGCGTGGCGCTGCGCTTTTCATCTCTACCCATTGAAAACAACTGAGAAAAAACACTGAGGAAAAAACGCTATGTGGACACGGGGCCTTACTGATGATGTGCTGCACTGCTGGTACGTATATTAAAAGGACGCCTCATTTAAGAAGAGTTTCAAAGTCTTACAGAATCTTTCACAGATTGATTGTCAGACATATATACAAATCTCTCACTGGCTTATACAGTAGTATTAATTATTGTGTAAACTGCCTGACAGGCTGATTATTACTGTATATTACTGAATAAATAGAATTCCTGTTGATGATTTTAATAATTTTATATTCCATTTAAACCTTTTCATTGATGTCCAGATCATTGTTTTGGTTTGTTTATTGAGGTTTTATTTACTTGTGTTATTGTTTTCTGCACAGTAATGCACCACATAGTTGCATTTGTAGGATAGCTGAGGGACGAAATGTTGGGGAATCACACAAAGCCGCACTGTTAGTACATATTACATTGCATGGCAACGGCTGACCGTGTTCAGCAGACCAGCTCAGAGGGAATTTTCTGTTAGAATAATGAACCATTGGTGTTGAGATGCAGAATTGATCTCTCTTAACCTTAAAGTGAAAAGAGAGACACCCTGATGCCTAAACATTATTGCTTGTAGGGTGTCTGCTTAGCCACAAGGTGGAGCAACAGCTTATAGAATAAAAATTCAAACGCTGATTTCCAAATTGATACAGATGGACACACAAAGAAACATCTTCTTGTTTTGGTTCATTTTGTGATTATGTTAAATGTATTTTATATTCAGCTATTTTCAAAGAATTAAAATGTGGGTTTACAAACTCAGCTTTTCTAAGCGGGACCATGAAGAGCTAGGAAAAGATCCTCTCAGGCCATTAGGTGGCAACAAGGCTGCTGTATGCTTTGCATCACATGGACGACCAATGAGTTCATCACACAATGTCATCCATCCCTGTAAGCCAGCCAATCATCGACGGGCAAGTCTCGTGACAGCATTTAACACGTAATCTACAGTGTCAGGGAGATTTCAGGGCATGCCTATATTTCCTACCTCTTGTCAGAGGGGTAGAGCTCCACCGTCAGCACATCGAGGGCGTTCCAGGAAGCGATGCTGATTCCCCCAAACAGGCAAAGCAGCGCAATCATGGCCGACTCGCTGTTGCCAAAGGACAGGAAGAAACAGCTGACGCAAGAGATCACACTGGAGCCCGCTGGAGAGAGACACCGGGTGAAAGATAACGGTAAAGAATAAATAAGCAAGGATTGGAGTCCTTTATCAACTCATAATTTGTTCAAGCCTCTCATATAAACCAGACAGACAAGAAACACCTTCAGTTCATCAGTGCCCTGTCCAAATCATTTGACCATTGTGAAGAAAGAACACAATATTAAGAAAACATTGTGTTTTTGGGACCTGTACCTGTGTGGGTTTGGGTGTAATAAATAGGGTTAAAATTTAGGCCTTTGAATAAAACATTGTTTTACAGTTTGTGCATGCCAAATACTCTATTCCGTAATTTGTAACGCTTTCATAAGTTCGAAGCAGCTTCTGAAACACACTGAAATTAATAGTGAGCTATATGAGCTTCAAAAGTAAAGGAGACCATCAGCTGTTTCTGTATTATTTTTAATGCTTTCTGTTGCCGGTGGGTGGACGTAAGACAAACTTGTCAAAAGTGCGCTGCCAAAACAGCCTGTTTTTGAATTCCTATAGCAAATACTTGATACGTGTTAGATTTGACCGTTAAAAGAAATCAGAAGAAAAAAAAAATTACGCTACCAACAGATGTACAGGACATAATCAGTATAGACCAATTTGTAAACAGGGGTTGCCAAAATAGACACAAACCAAAATGTCCTCACAGGACCTTGAATCACTTCGAAAGCTAATGTTACACAAAAGCTAGTGCAGCATTTAACCACCTGACTTTTTGAGAGCATGTGATGATTAGATAGGAATGACTTCAAAAATGTTAAGGTAGCTGGCTAACTGTTATGTTTATCCATGAATTGGTTTCATGCCAAAGTTACCTGTTGGGACTCAGCTGTATGTTTCTGAAGTGTTATCTTATATATTTTTTTATCTTGAAATTGCCATATTTCCCTGTGAACTCTCACTATGTATCCTCTTTTCAGTTGCTTATCATCTAATAGTAATATTTGCCAGATTTCGGTCACATAGCAGTTCATCATTTTACCAGAACTTGAGTTTCCCATCATGAGCGAGCAGTCAGAGGAAAACATCCGCCATGCTTAATATGCTGAATGGGCCTCTGCGTTCATATTACCTAGCATCCTCAGCCGTCCGATCTTGTCCATGAGCAGCGCAGAGACAATGTTGCCAGGCAACACAGCCAAGGTGCCCAGGAAACTGACGAAGTAGACCATGTAGGCATTGTTTTCATCGCTGACGTCGCTAAGCACGCAGCCCTCTTTGTTGTGCAGGAACGTGCTGTTGATGAGCCTGCTGTTGACCAACCTATACTTGAAGAGATCTGTGGAGAAAAGAGAGAGAGGGAGGGAGAGAGGGAGGAAAGTAAAGAGGATTGATAAAGAGTGAACACAGAAATGTTTGATTATGACAGTTAGCGTTTTGGTTATCAGGTTAACAAACAAGGTAGGGAGCATGGTTGAATCTGTATCAATAAAGAGCAGTCCAGTTAAGCATAATTACAAAGCAACTTCTTGAAATGTAAACATTGTCCATCAGGATTATGAAGCCCTCATTGATAACTCTGCAATTTCCTGCTTTATGGTTTATATTGAGTCAAAAAGGCTTTTCTGCATTGATTTGAAACTAACGAGTCAAAAATCATCCCTTTTGGCGCAAATAATTGCACCTGAATTAGCGCTTTAGGATGCATTCACAACCAATTCAATGCACCACATGTTATTTTAATTCACAAAAAATGTCCAAAATAAAGATAATCTGAATAAACTTCATATTTTGATGTAAAGTTGTATAGGCTACTAAATGACTCATATAACCTAATTTAGTTCAGACAAACATAATGCCATCTCCTTTTGGCCAAACTATCCATCATGTGGTTTGTTCCCATTATGCTGCAGTTTGACAATAAGGGTCACTGTGGCATTAAAATAGGGAGCTCAATTAAGCGTCCATAAGCAAGCATGTTTTTAATTCCTCTATAATGAGGAACTTCTGGCCGACACTGATAGCAGCTGTGAGTGATCACTTTACGTGTGTTAAGACTGCAAACAACTAACAAAAGGGGGTGGAAGGTCTGGCTTCTATCTGTTGTATGCAAGAGTGATGTATGTGCGGACACAGCTGCAGATAAATAGTCGACAATGTCATTGTCTAAAATGCACAGGATTGAGTTTTCAGCTACTTCCTTTTTTGACATATCAGTGGAAAAAAAATCAATGCCCTGGTTTGACATGAGAGACAGCTCCAGTATTGTAAAATGAAATATTAAAGGATTCAGTCTGGGTTGCTAGGAGACACTGCAGCTCTGAAAGCTGAATTAAGTGTAAAATCATTCAGTTAGTCAGAGGAGGGTAAAAGAAAGTACAATGACATGAGCCATTTGCACAAACAGTTGGAGCTGATTTTGCTTCCTTTTTAAATATCTGGAGAAATAAAGAGGAACAAACTGACCATGCACCTTATCCTAATATTGATGGATACATAAGGTCCTATTGTAATGATACTAAATTATAGGCTGACATCAACTACCACAGATTGTATAGAGCAATTCGACAGTTTCGATTTGTGGGCGCCGCCATCTTGCCATTGCTGTTATTAGTGCGTTGTATCTCAGGCAAAGAGAGTTACACAAAATCATCAAATAAGAATTTATTCCATTTTCCCATGACTTTACTTTTCAATCAAAATAAATCTGCATCAAATGGAAGCCAGTGTAGAACATTTTAAAGGTAAACTAAGTAAAAATCAGTGTTTTCTGAAGATTATGATACGGGATCCTAATGCCACTCGTGCTGCAGGAGCCTGAGGGGCAGAGCCTACAGCCTTTCTCAAACCGGACCCCCCTTTCTACCACTCCACACACTCACAGCAGAAAGAAGCACCCTTCTTTAAGAAGGAAGCATCAGATGCAGCAGCCAGCTTTGGGAGAAGCTCCCCAAAATCCCACAGAACAAGAACTTTACGTGACCATGGTTTCATATCACACAGACAATAAGGCGCTTCCATAAATGATTATTATAGACAGAACACTTTCCCATATGAGAAACATCTGCGTATCATTTGTGGTGGCATTTCTTTTTTAGTAAAATCAGAGTCTCTGTAAATGTAAAACATGCTACAATTATTCAGAGACATGCGCAATTTACACAAAAAGAAAAGGGGATAGTTAGATCCTGAAAAAAAGTAAGTTTTTTTACAATGCTGATTTAAATGGGTCATGATGTCACAAATGCAAGCCGATAGGTCCCCACCAAACATTACACCTTCCGCGTGTGTGTGTGTGTGTGTGTGTGTGTGTGTGTGTGTGTGTGTGTGCGTGCGTGTGTACGTGTGTGTGTGTGCGCGCGCGTGTGTGTGTGCGTGTGTGTGTTTCCTACCTGTGTTGTAGAAGAGGGTGGCGATAAAGGTGCAGTTCTTGAAGAAGGTGTTGCTGGAGGTGATGTCTTCAAAGTAACACTCCTCAAACAGCGAGTCTTCAAACACCATAGACCTCATCTTTAAATTCATAAATCTGCATAGAGTTACAGGCAGGGATGATGCAAGACGTGAACAGATGGATTATGGGAGTTGGAAGTGGAGAGAGATCAAAAAAATGAAAACGCAAAGTCTTCATCAATAAACATCACAGTCCGGCCGATTAAATATGAACAAGTCTGCAGAAACTTCATGCAACCAAAGCAATGCTAGGCATGCAGATTTCATACATTTATCTAAACGGTTATCATCAAAGATATTCACACACAAAGTATTGAAGATATGATACATATTTAATTTATTCAGATATCCTTATGATGGTTTAATTCACGATGAGTCTGAGGGGATGCATGTTTTTTTTTTCCCCGGCTGACTCACTTGTCGTTAAAGTACTCTCCCTGGCGGTGGACCTGGTTTTCCAGGGTGAAGTTAAAGGTGACGTGTTCAACTTTCTCCTTGACGAACACCTTGGTGCGCGAGGCGTACTCCTGTTTCTGCAGGTACTTGATCATGTCGGGGAACCACACTGTCAGACCGTAGTAGCTGGACAAGGCAGAGGACGAGGAGAGAGGCAGAAAGGGTAAGAGTGCAGAACACATCAACAAGATGTAAACTCTATCTGAGAAAGAGTTTGTAACCTAATACCTGCAAAGCCATCAACACATTACTGCTGTGAGCATTTTTGGATTCAGCAAATAACTGAACATGTTGAGTAAGCGGTAGTATTTACTCAACATGTCAAAGAACTGATCTAAACCTGCCGGGGTTCGCCCTGTCTTTAACCTCATCTCACCTGAAGGACATGGAGAACCAAACGGCCATCATCATGTAGGTGGTGCGGCGGTACTCTGGAGAGAAGATGGTGAGGAAATTACTCCACACCTAAAGGAAAGAAAACAAACACACAGACATGGAGGCACAAAGAGAAAACAATAAATATGCAAGCACAGTCAAATAAAAAGTCAATATACACCAGACATCTCTGAAAACAAGCAGCAGCTGCAATAAATCAACACAAAACTCCCAGAATCCCCTCCTAGTCATAAAGCAAACAAATCCTGTCACTAAATACACACAGTCCACAAAAGATGAAGACTTTGACTGTCACATAAATAAAGTCAAAACTCAGAAAGTTCTTCCCAACTTTCATTTGGCATTAATGTTTGTTCACTTGGTGAATGTGTTAATAAATGACAAGGTTTAGAATTCCTTATTGCATCGTTTCATTCACCTAATGTCAGTTCAGGTAAATATAGATTTATAAAATATATCTATTTTACATATTTTAATAATCCCAGAGGGTAGTGTTGTAGTCAAGACAGACTAACCAAGACCAAGACATACCGAAGACTAGAGTGCTCCGAGACCAAGACCAAGATATTCAGGTATCGAGACCGGTCTTGACTCGGGGGGATAAACATCAAATTATGAATGAAATGAAGTTATTCATTCTTTTAGAAAGGGCGTTTTCCTTCTAATCACAGTGATGACGTGGAAAAAGTAGCCTAGCAGTGGTGGTCTTGACCGGTCTTGATTTAAAATCCGGAGTCCGCCCAGCCTGAGCTCAAGACGAGACTGAGACCTTCAAATAGTGGTCTCGAGACCGGTCCCATTTCGAGTAGTACAACACTACCAGAGGGAAGATTCTGGTTTTACACTCCGTTATGACACAAATACAAACACATACAAACAGGACCTGTGGACATGGAGAGGTGTCAGAGTGCAGCTGCTACACGGGGAGTTTTTTGCTCAAGGGACCTGGCAACCAGACTAACTCTCATACTTTGATCCACACCAGGACTAGAACCATAGCAAGCAGTGAACTCCCTCTTTTTAACAAAGTGACATCGCATATTATATATTGGTCAGGTTTCATTCTGAAAACAAACAGGATTTCATACGAGCCTGCAACTTTGCCAACATAAATGGATTCTTTGGTCCTTGTCCGTCCTCACTGTGACACCTTGTTGTTTCATCTCAGCAGTTAATCTTCCTAAATAACAATCTGTAAGATAAATAACATGTCAGGGTTTGTCACCTGGTGGAAAAGCGTAGTTAGCTTGACCCTCCATTTCTGATGCCAGGCGGCCCCATCGCCCAGGTCCACCAGTTCATCCATCTGCTTCACCGTTTTGATTGTGGTCACCTGGAAACATCAAAAAGAGAAAAAAACTAGTGGGCACACATGCAACTGAAAAGATACAGGTGCAGGACAAAAAAACAACAACCTGGAAACAGACATTCAATCATTAGATATATAATATCAATTACTGTTTTCTAGTCATTTACACTTATTACTTTTAGAAAAGGTAATAAGAAAACAAAATGGAGTAATAATGGCCAATAATGCTTTAAACACATTGGAGAATGTATGATAACAGATATGCACAATGTATAATTGATCTATCATAGTCCCATTTTTCTTTTCTGTTTCATTTGTAAAGCTAAAATTTACAGAAGCTGATTATAATTCATGGAGTTTTAATTATAATTATTTGTTCCCATATTTTTCAAACCATCTAGCAAAACGGCTCTGCAGTTAAGGAACAAAAATCACAAACAATTGAATGGTTCCTTTTCACCCGAAGTTGAATCTCAGCATTAACACTGTGATTTTCATTCCTGTTCTAATACCTTTCATTAAACATTAACACAAACCGTGTGGCTGGGAGCTTTAAGAGATTACAGTAGTTTAAAGAAAGTCTGTTTAAAATGTTTAATATGCTAATTTATGCAGCACAGAGCTCAGAACCTGCTGCTTTGTATCAGCCTGCAGGCAGCAACACATGCCCTGTGTGAAGACAATTTTAACTGCATGCAGACCGCAGTTCTTCTTTGCTGTCACTTACAGAGAAGACCCTCTCTGGGTAGCCCTTGGCTCTCATGTTGGTGTCATGGACCTGCTTCAGAATCATCCACGCCTCGTCGTGCTTCCCGTTCTGAAGGAGAAAAATGAAAAACAAATGTAATAGTTGTGTCTCTTTTACCAGTAGCCGTTGTTAACCTAAGCTGAGCTCAATATTTTAGCATCTCTTAATAGTTGTGTTGTTTTTTTTCTGGTCAGGGATTGAATGATGGACCGTTGATTTGAGTAACAGTAAGCCCAATTTAGCATAAATACTGGAAAAGACCAATACCCAAACAGTGGAAATAGGTGACAGTTTCAAATATCTTGGAGTGACGCTAGACAACCAACTCAGTCTCGTACAGAACTTCAGTGACATCCAAAGAAAGAGCCATCAAAGACTGTCAGCAAACCGCAAACTGAAAGGACTTTATTTTGACCAATCATCCTGCTGCCGTCATATTTTGAAAAATCTGATCTCCTCTCTTTCGCTGTCAGTTTGTCGTTTTAGTTTGATCGCTGCGACCCTCCTCCAGCCCCAGTCACCTCCATACCGTCTCAACAGTGTCCATAACCAGCTCCTCCTAATTCCTTATCACTCATCCTGCATACTTCCACCACCACCAGTGTCTAGACTCCAACAGGGGGTTTCCTATCCTGCTGTCTGTCTGACTACCCTTTCATGAAAAGGGTAGTCCATGAAAAGTACATGAAAACATGAAGGCGTCTAATCACCAAAGACATTGCACGTTTATCTTTCCTAAACTTGTTCATATGATTGTTCACTCTTACTGAAGTCCCCCTGATTGAAATGTGTGTAAGCGGCAAAAATAACAACGAAATACCTTCTGTTGATAAAACAAGGGAAGTATATGTTGATGTATTTACAGTTTGATAAAAGTGGCTGAGATATAAAAAAGGATGGAAAATACTGTTAAATATTTAATGATTTTGATCCAAGTTTAATATTGGGATCAGAATCATACTGGACAGCAAAAAATACCCAACAAACCAGGAGACCTTATACTGTAAAACAGCTTTAAATGATTCCTTCATCAACGAATCCCAAAATCTATCTCCAAGTTTCCAGTTCACTCTTTACTCTGTCAGAATTCGAAACACAGTGAAAGGTAAAAGACTTCAGATATACTCTTTTTCACATTACAGTCCCCTGTTTAGTCTGCTCCAAGATTTACACACGCACTTTTATTTATCTATTCAAAATATTCTGGAAAACGAGTATGCAGCACTTTGTCTGCAGCACGGTGTCTTCTGATTTGCAGGCGCACTGATGCTTTCTGTTTCAAGGCTCTTTATGTATTCATGAAGTGAAGAGGCATTCTGATAACATTTTCCACAAGGTCTGAGTGTGCAGCGAGCTGACCTCCAGGTAGAAGCGCGGGCTCTCAGGCATGGTGGTGAGGGCAGAGATGGCCGCCACAGCGGGTAAGGCACACACCAACACAAAGACACGCCAGCTGTGGAACTGGTAGGCCGAACCCATCTGGAAACTCCAGCCTGACAGAGGAGGAGAGAGGGAGAGGACTGAAAAGATGAGCTGAGATGCAGCTGCTAGACCTGAATTGTGAGCATGAGAAGCTTCCTGTAACTAGTGAGGGAAGGAGGTTAGTTACTTCTCTCCACTGTTGATTGACAAACAGCCCTAGCATCCCATCTCTACGTTTTCATGTAAACTAAAAAATATAAAAATGACTTACTGACTAATCCGCTGACTAACATGCACATATTGACTCTGACAATGGTTTCCTGACCGAGTGATCTGTGTGTGTCTCTCACCATAGTGTGGGATTATGGCCCAGGCCATGGCAGAGGCGTAGATACCGCCGATCATCCAAAACATGCAGAGCCAGCTCAGATGCTCTCCTCGCTTCTCCTGGGCCAGGAACTCAGAGTAATAGGAAAACACGATGGGGATGGAGCCGCCGATGCTGTGGAGAACATGAATTTCAATCAAAAGTTAAAGCATCAGGAGGGAGAATGAGTGATATACAAAAGTCAGATAAAGCCTTGTGGTTGATGAAGAATGAACATTAAAGTCTTAAAAGCCGTCCATTAAAGCCCAGCGGACTGCGATCCATAGCGGCTTCTTTACGGCCTCGTTGTACATCTTCCATCACAACAGTTTACGACCCGAACAGATTCTGGGAACAGGTTCAAACTCAGAGCTCTGCCAGTTAAAATGGGGCAGTGTGGTTAACATGATGACTCAATTTGGACAAGTTCAGCACGCTGCAAACGGCAGAAATAGCCACAGAGAAAAGCCCCAATTCACAGTTCAAAACAATAAAGAGAGTTTAGAGTTTCAAGCTGTTGTTTTGTGATTGCTGAGCTGGGCATTCATCGGAGCTACACTTTACAAACTAATCAACTGAAGAAAGAAGAAAATAGGTTTTGACTTCCAGGTTATAATTTCATTTATAAATCGTTTTCTAAATAATTCAAATGTTTGATTTTGATGCCCCCTAGTGGTAGTTTCAACAATAGTCAACAGACATGCTAGCAAGTTTTATATTGATAATAACGGATTTAAATTATTCTTTTTTTTTGCTTATCTACAACTTGCCTTATTTGCTGTTTATTTTATTGTAAAGCAATTTGAAAATCATTTTTGAAAGGGCTTTATACATTTAATTATTATTATAAAGCATCAATAAAAACACAACAGTTGCTTTCAGCCAAACGCTAATATTAGCATGCTACCATACTCAGAGTGCATGTGCTAACATGCAGATATGAAATGGGTCATGTTCACTATATCACACATTTCATTTTGGTGTATCTGTGTGCAAACGATTGCTTATTAAGTCTTGTTCACACAATACTCATGAGCTGAAGTTTTTGGGATGAGCTGCACGTTTGAACGCAGACAGACACATTGTACAGATTTGGGTAAAAAAAAAAAAAAAAAGTGTTGGACAAACTGACACTGTCATCCAAAGAGGCACGCCATGCAGAGTAGCTCAAAAACAGTGCAAATCATCGAAAATAAGATGTGTTATCGAGGCTTTGCTTCTTTTGTCGGTACACATTTGATGTCTTTGCATAACTGACAAAATATCAACATCATGATGTGATACATATGTTAAGGTTATAGTGTCGCTCAAACAAGATAAGGTAATATTTACATATTGTACTTAAAACATCTAAAGTCTGGTGGAAGTCATGTTTTCCCATCAGAGTTTGAAAATCAGAGCATCGGCCGCCATTTTGCTGACGTTGTACCACAGCCACCAGCATTCAGCCACACAAGCAGAAACACGAGGAGACGAGAAGACCTGATGCGCCATTAAACCCTTCTACAAAAAAAAAACCATTTAGTTCAGGCTCATCGTGTGGAGATTCGGGATGTTAGTTAATGAAATTACCTTCTTAAGTGCAAGTAGACAAAACCATTTGAAGGAACTGGGACCATCGAAAAGCACATTCCTACACTTAAATGGAAAACAGCTCCAGAACATTCAAAACATCCAAGAATCTGAGGGTGGGATTTTATTCTGTTAAAAACACAGCATTTGTATCTGTCCTCTGACATGTTGTACTGCTCTAGTTGTCAAGTCAAATGATGCACCACAGCGGTCGTGACTGTTTCATTTCCAGGCCTGGCTGCAGTGTGTGTGTGTGTGTGTGTGTGTGTGTGTGTGTGTGTGTGTGTGTGTGCATGTGTGACTCATTCTTGTCCTCACCCCACACCGGAGGCCAGGCGGCAGAAGAGGAAGGAGATGTAGCCCTGGACGAAGGACGAGAAGAAGGCGAACACGCTGTTGATGGAGAGGGAGATGAGGAGGGTCTGCCGTCGGCCGATCCGATCGGCCAGGCCGCCCCAAATGAAGGCTCCGACCATCATCCCCAGGTACACGATCAGACCTGAAGGAGAGAGAGAGAGAGAGAGAGAGCGAGAGAGGGGTGGAGGAAAAGAACGAGGAGGGGAAGAAGAGGGGAATGGCAGGGGATTGTAACGGGAGATATAATGAGGAAGAGAAGAGAGACAAAGGACATGATAATGAGGTTTTATTCATCAGGTAATTCGTTGATATTACTTCCACTCTTAAGCTGATTTAGCTGCTTTGTTGGGCTACTCCAGTAGTTAGCACACAAAACACAAAACAGAGCGACAGCTGAATCACCTGACTCGTATATCACAACGGTGAGCGAGGTGGTGTGGTCAAGAGTACACTGACGACAGCCTTATAACCTAGAACATTGCACATTTACATAGATTATATAGACAGATTTCTGTTCAGGTCTGCTGGTTGAATTTCACTTTTTTAATATTTTGATGGAAGTTCTGTCCCTAAAAAAATGTGTTGGAATCAGACCCAGGAGTGCTTTAAAAGTAGTGATAATACAAATCAGCCCTTTAGTCAACTGAATGTAAAGCTTGAAGATTTAAATGGATGTTTTGGGGTTTTATTTTATTCCAGTTTCGGTCTGCTGCATCATCTGTATTGACTAGAGCTAGACCTTTCGAGGCGCTGACGGTACGGAGTATGTGGAAATTAAGAGGGGGGGGGGGGGGGGGGGGTCACCAGAGGGCTTTACGACACAGTCGGGCATTTAAATCAAGAGTCAGTGTGATCAGTTTTGGTGAAAGTTCAAAGCGTAGATAACTTTCTCCAATACACAGGATACGGATTGCTGGTACATGAGCAGGAAGCTTTCTATGCGGTGAACACTGAGGGGAGTGAAACATTCATCATTTACATAAGAATATCTATTCTACAGCTGGTTGAATTCAGCGCTGGTAATTGGATTTGATATCGTTGGACAGACACCGGCAGTTTTAATAGCCTAGCTTAGCTCCCACTGGCTGTAGCTTTACAATGAGCATTAAAAAAAAAAAAGCACCAAACAGAGGTTAAAATGTCTAACTGATCTATAAACAATCATCTTTTTTAAAGGATGAATGTAAATAAAGCCGGTGCCTTCTTTCCCGCGGTTACTAGAAGTCTCTGTAAGCGGCTGCTAACAGAAACAAACAGCAGTGTGTCGACCCAGCCGTTTGATCCGAGGTGCTAACATGACTCACAACTCATGAACTTATCCAAGCCTGCCTCTCTCCCTCTGCGCCACCACACACACACACTCACTCACACACACACACTTTGCTCCCTTTGCAATTGCTGCCTTATTGACATCCCGTCAGCAGTCTCCACGCTGCCTGAGTCTGCAGTGACACGAGTTATTGGTGAGATCACCCTGAATGAATAAGGAGGCTGTGACATCTGTGTTCAAATCTTATGCTCTGTTCAATGACTGCAAAAATAAACTATTCTTTAATCTATCCTATATTATTGTCCATTGAACCCTTAATGTTGGTCTCTAATCTCTCCAGATATTCAATCCAGTCCAATTTTCTACATCTTATATTGTACCTGAGTCCAGCATTCAGACCATTTAAAATCGATGTAACTGAACATCTTGTGCCATATTACTGCCTCATTACTGCTGGCAAACGCTGGCCGATCAATCGACAAACAAATATGCCCACTCACGGCTCACTTGTTCCCGAGCTTTCAACCGTATCTCACTGACCTGAAATGTTCCGTTTTATTTTGTATCTGGATGTGCAATCAGTGTTGATGATAAACGTAGTCAGTTAAAGCAAACGATTTCCTCAGTGTGTGCTCTATTGAGCGAGAAAGCTGAGACAGTCACCTGCTCTCTGAGCTGTGACAGGAGGGGCCTACATTAACCAGGATGCACTGCGATGAGGCAACTCTGCCTTATCTGTGCTTTTTAATGCATCTTTGAAAATCCCCGCTCACATGAATTCTGCTAAAGATCAGAGTAAGTCAAAACACAAGAAAATGTATCTTCTTCTTGCATACCGTCCTTTGCACTCATATTTGTGCTGATTCTGACTCAAATTCTGAGTCTCACGGCTGCATGTTGTTTGCTGTCCAGCGTACACGACGGTCAATCACATCCCGATCTGCTGCTCCCATCTGGTCGAATTATTTTCTGCTTACTTGAAATTTGTACGCACCATAAAATGTATCTTAGAACAGTGTGAGAGACATTCCCCCACCACTTTTTTTTTTACAATCATACAGTGATTCCTGGCCTTAGGCTTTAACAGAAACTGTGACAGATAATCACTGTCTCACAAAAAAAACAAAAAAAAAACTAGGATGGTTATTACTCAGAAGAAATACAATATTTAGGAGAAGAAAATCCCAGTTTAGCATGTCGTTTGGAAGTCTTTGCTTTGGAATGATATGAAAAGGGGTGTCCCTTTCTATTAGATAGAAAAATACATTTAAAGTGTTTTTAATTTGTGTGTTTGCAGTGTGTGTGAGTCATCCCTCGTTCCCTCTGTCCGTCTGTGTATTTCTGTGTAAACACTGCAGTGCTGGATATGTGAAGAAGGTGACTTTCACTCCCTCCTCTGATCGATTGCAGGGGATTCTTTGTGTGCATATGTGAGTGTGTTTCCATGTTCCCAAGTGGGTTTGAATACAAACTCCTGTGAGAGTGTTTTGTGTCAACATTTCCATTTTCTCATGTACTCTTAGTGTGGACTCCTGCTTTGTCAATGCGTGGGTGGTGTGTGTGTGTGTTTGGCAGAGCATGGAGACAGCTGTGAGCCTCTCCTCCTGACAGAACAGCTCATAGCAGCAACAACGAGAGATGATTGCTGGGCTCTTAGCCGTCGCCGCAATGCAGCAGCAGAGAGAGAGACAGAAGAACAGGCCGACAGACAGACAGACAGACAAACCACAGTGACCAGGAGAGACCAAACTGTCAGTATCTCCCCATGTGCAGCTGTCGGAGAATCTATCTGCTGTGTTGCTGAACTGTCAGGCTGTTTAACATTCACCGTCGCTGGATCACTATTGCTGCCTCTCTCTGCCTCGAGCTCAACTTCGTCTGCAGACACTTTCACACATGCACTGCACTCCTGAAATTGTCCAGAGGAGGTATAAGTGTGAACATAAACAGCCAAATCTGTTAACCCGAATGTTATACAGACTTTTTCCTACCATCCCTCTCAGTAAAGATTCTGCATAAAGTTAAAGTGTGTCAAAGCGTGAAAACAGCAGGTAAATATCTTGAACATTCACGTCGAGCAGGTGGGCTGGGTGATGATTTTGTTCAGGTAGAGTGAGATTTTCCTGCTTTTTCCTCTTTAAGTTGTCGCCTCAGTCGTCTCTTTAAATGTCATCTACTCGTGTTTGTATTGTTGAAACAGCCTTATGCATGTTGTAGTGATATTAACACAGAAATGACAAAAATAACTGAAGACTACTCTTCCTGCATGTGCATCCTATGTCCTCAACGAAACAGAGTATTTCCTAGCGGTGAGAAAACAGCAGACACAATTTCCTGCTGAGTGGAAGTGTGAAAGGCAATCCCAGAAGATTTCAGTTGTCTCTGAAGTTATGGTGTAAAGTTCACACTACAGTATGTTCTGTAGGCTCTAACTTGTGGTGTGTTCAAACCAAACAAAATAAAGATATGACATCTTCACTTCCTGCCTTGGACTTCCCTTCCCAATCAGTGAAAAGCATTTTTTAGAAGTGTTTGTTCCAGTGCTGCAACATGTGTCTAAGTGACTCTGATCAGCATCTGAAAATAACTTCTGTTCACTGTCATTGATCCAAAAAAAAACAAGTGACATTGAGTGATGAAATCTTCAACCAAAACAAAAAGGTGATTTAACGGTACTCTGTTGTTGGACAGATGGAATGATCTCTGCTCATGGAAACTGACAGCGTGATTATAAATCAAACATTTCTGAGGGATGTAATCTATCACGGAGAACACATTAACGGCGCTAAACAGCCGGTTAAACCCTCATTCTCCTCCTCGATGACTTCACTTCTGCCTACGTTGGAACTATCTCAGCTGATGCAACAACTTCAAATGTTAGAAGAGCGTAAAGTCTGTTGTAAGTTAGAACTTACATATGTTCAAATTTGCCCCTCCAGATAACACATATAACTAAGACTAACTAAGATTCACTGCAAACTGTTTAAGGAAGAAAAAAATATCATCAAAAATGCAAAAAAAAAACAAGGCAGTCGCTACACAGCAGCATGTCCTTTATTTTTTTATTCCACAAGATAGTTGTGCCCTTATGAAAAGGATACGCACTCATTAAGAAACTTTTATGCCCTCTTGCCCGACTGATTTGTTACATAATCTACCGCATGGCCCTTAGTGGCCACCGTAACCCAAACAGCTTTGCCACCTTCACCAGACGCTGCAGGCTAAGTTTATGTGAGCTTCAATGTATTGACAACACTGGAGTGACCTCAAATTGAGCGGCACAAAACACCAGAAACGAGGCAAAGGGTGTCAAACACTTTTACAGCTGCGACTCTTTGCACCTCAAAGTGTTTTTCCTGCGGCTAACAGAACATCTGGCATTTTCTTTTCAAAGTAATATTATAACAGCAGCAAGCAGATTCAAATGTCAGAACCATGTTTAAAGGCAACACATTCTGCTAATTCATATTTTAATGAATAATTTCACACCTTAAATTCAGTATTTTATTCAGTAAAAAAAAAAGAACAGACGTCCACATTATAATTAAATGGACTCCATTTCTCAGGCACAATCCAAAAAAAGTTCTGGAGCATACGAGTCACTTCAGGCTAATTAATTTGGTGCAAATGATCCTGTCAAGAAACTACTTCCAATATGGGCAGCTTTGGTCAGTTGGTAGAGTCGTTTTTTCTCTCAACAGGAAGGTCGGGGGTCGATCCCCAGCTCAGCAACATGTCTGATGTATCTTTGGGCAAGACACTTAACCCCAAATTGCTCCCGCTGCTTCGTCAGCAGCGTGTGAATGTGTATGAATGGGGTTAGTTAATACTGATGCTCACTTTACATAGCAACATTGTGTGAATGTGGTGTAAAAGCTATTTGAGTATTCTGAAGACTAGATTAGCGCCATACAAGCTTAATATCACTATCCATTTACCACATGCAGGATCTTATTTTTTGCAGAAACAAGGGGTCAGCATGGGGATTTCTTTTTGCACAGTCATATGTCATGACTAGTAATGGGGTTCTGGGAAGATAAATTCATTCATGACGCAAACACAACACATTTCTCCTGAGGATTTCATTATGGAGAAGGTAGAGACGACATTTTAGGGTAATTTGTGGATTACATTACCTCCACCACACGTTACCTCCGCTAGCTTTGCCCCGAAAAATAAATTTGCCTCAAGTGATTTGTGTACTCCAGTACTTTCATTGGATTCTACCTGAGAGCACCAATCTACTTAAAGGTACAAGAGTACTGCAGTGGTTGGCGCGCATGTGCGGAGGCTGCGGCCCGTGTTCAATTCTGACCTGTTGCTCCTTTCCCGCATGTCGTTACCCACTCTCCCTCTCTCTCCCTGATTTCCGACACAAGAAGCCCCAAAATATATACTTTTTTAAAATACAAGAGTTTGGGGATAATATTTGGTAAATTGTATATTTTAAATGTTTTTATGACATCTGATACATTTCAAACCTCCTCAGACCTTAATCGCCCTTTAACCTCAACATTCGTCACAGTGTCTTTTTTTTATTATCAAAGCAATAGTTTTAGTTAAAGGTTTTAGTGCGCCAACTCCAAACCAAGTAAAGCTCTCTCTTGAATCCTTTTTAGAATGCATACAAGACACTGTTGAATCCTATTTGGTTTGTCTGAAACAAAATGAGGGGCGGCCAGAAAGAGAGAGACAAATAGGCTGGAGTCTTCAAACCACTGAGCATTTCCGCACTCCAGAGAGGAAGAGGGGGGAGGAGAGGATGACGAGTTAGTGGAAAAAAAAAGAGAAGAGAAGAGAAGGGGAGGATGGTGGCCTGTCTGAGCTGTGACAGAGCTCCAAACGGCTCCAGGGTAGTGTGTGTATTTGTGTATGCTTGTGTGTGTGTGTTTGTGTACGAACATGGAAAGACAAAGTGTGTTCCACTGCAGGGTTGTGTGTCTGTGTACATGTTGGCTGAGGGAGGGGGGGCAGGGTAGAGGGGGCTATAAATAGCCGGTTTTCCCTTTTCTGCCAGAACGCACGGGGCTTTTTGAATGAGCTGGAGGAGGATGCAATCACCCATCAGAGGACTCGGCCGGTCAGACATCACACTCCTCACTGCTGATGACTGAAAACCATGAATACATGTAAAAACTGTTTAAGCAGCGGCCTCACTATGCGCTGATGAATTGGTCAATGCATGTTTTAATAAAAACAATGCAGCCACTGATTAAAGAGAGTATAGGCATTCCATTTTTGCTATATTTGCTGAAACTGTCTTCAAATCACGACAGCAATTAATAAATCAAATGCTCTGACCAAAAAAGGGAAAAAGTCAGTATCTGTTGCCGTCTCTGACCTGTTATAAGTCATTCAAATTGTAAATGGACTTGAGCTTGTAAAGCACTTTTTCTAGTCTTAATCTGGCTACATAAAAGTTGTACTAAGGCGACTTTCACAGCAGATTTTGAGATCAAAACAATGCTCTCTTCAGATATACACACACCTCCCTCATTCTGCTCGAGGGCTGGAGCCCATCCCAGCTGTCATTGGGGCGAGAGGCGGGGGTGCACCCAGGACTGATCGCGAGTCAATCACAGGGCTGGAATACAGAAACAAACAACCAGTGGCACTCACATCCACACCTACCTACAGTTTAGGGTTACATATTAATGTAACAAGCATGCAAATAAACACAAAGCTTTGATTGGCTCATGCTCAGAGTCCCTTTAATCTGTTTTCAATTGGTTTGAAACACTCACATTACTGCTTCTGCTAATTAAGAGCAGGAAAATAAATAACAACATCTCTGTATCTCCTGTTTGTTTTGCATTTAATCAAATTATCACTCAGGTGCTTATTCGTTGTTCACAGTGTGGGTTTGTACTCTTTTAACTCTGTTACTGTTGGTTACTCTTGATAAGACTGAGAAATAAATTGCTCATGTTCCTGTTCATTTCAGACAGAAATTAACACTGTATGTCTAATAACAGTTTCAATCCAAAAAAACAGATCAAACACTAATAAGAGGGTACGGAGCCTTTTAAGTCACCGCTCCATGTTTGAAATTCAAACCGAACAATATTGCCAGCAGGGTGAATAAAATGAGACCATCTGCCGCCTCGTGGCCTGTATATTCCTCTTTGCAAAGCGAGCTGAACACTAAAACATGCATCCTTAATTCACACTGACACTGATTCTAGTCTGGAATAATGTTCACCACGATTTAGTTAAGGGAAACGGCTAATTATAGCAGCAGGCTGCAGAGTCTAACCTGGTTTTCCAAAAGTTTTTCCCCCTGCAAGCGTCTCCCACAGGAGCAGAGAAAAAACACTGATAAGACACAGGTAGTTCTTCTAAACCATCTTCTCTCCATACCTCATATCCTTCTGTATCACTGATATGTAGTTTCTGATTATGTTTATTAAAGGTAACACATTATGTAAAATACACTTTACCATGTTTTTATAACACCAATATGTGTCCCTAGTCCATCAACAAATCCCTCAATTATGAGAAAAGGCCATCCTCTCTGTCTTTTGCCTGCTCCACTTTTCAGAAAATGTGTGCTCAAACAGGCCGTTTGGAGATTTTCCCTTCATGACATCACAAAGGGCAGTAAACCCTCCCCCAGGTGGATCACACTCCGAAAGCCATAGCCAAAGCCTTCCAGAGAGGGGGCGTGGTCAGACACAGAAACAGCCTGTTCTGATCAGGGCTGAAATATAATGGGGTTTATAGGCATGATCAAACTTCACAGACATTGTTTTGGGGAGCCAACAGAACTCCAATGATTCCCCGCTAGCCTTGTCATCATCTCTGTTAATGTTTTGATTGAGAGACTCCTTGCAGCTGATTTTACATACTGTGCGTTTCAAATTTGGATAAAAATTATGAAACGTTCTTCCCCTTTTCTTAAACTGCATATGGAGTGGATAGTGGTGTAACATGAAGTGATTCTGTACCGGGGAGCATTATTTGATGGGGAACATTATTTTGTCCCACCCCTAGGAACATCATTTAGCTTGAAGCTGAGCAAAGATGGCAGCCACAGAGGCACCAAACAGAGAAAGGGCTTCATATCTGAAGGATAATGTGCAGAAGTCTATATGCATAACACATGTTATGTTACCTTAATCCACAAAACTGTTGCAGTAAGAGAAAAAGGCACAACAGTGTGAAGTGTACTTGACATTCAAAAGGCTTCTGCTTATCCTGCACTTTTCTAGAAATCTCCTTCCTGTGTAGCAGAAGAAAACCCTCAGCTTCATCTTCACATGATGGTTGAACCGACGCTGCATGCAGATACAACCTCTGCAGCTTCACAGCAAGGACAAATCAATGACAACCACTCAGCGGTTCTCTGCTGAATGTGAAAGTGTCTCAGTGATGTGCACCACAGGCACCACAGGCATCACTGCTCACATTTTAAAAGCCTAATTTTCCCCTCTGGGGATCAATAAAGGATTATTTTATCCAGTTTTCTGTTTTTAATTTGCTCATCTTTGAAATAATTTGTTCTGCATGAAAGATGTCATGAAGTTGGCCTTTTAAAAATACATTAAAATGCTAGGAATCCACGTTAAAACACACAATTCTGTTTAAATAGTAGAAAAGATTAGGGTCTTTTCTTTATTTCTGCATCTGAATCCCCCCCACTGGGTACATCTCGATATCCTCTGCTGTGAGGGAGTTAATATTCTGCAGCCGATTACAGCTCACACGTGTGCAGAAGCTCACTGTCACACACATACAGTACAAATACACGCACACAATGTATGATTCCGCCACAGTGCGTCAAGTTAAAGTGGCTCGCTCTGTGACGGCATAGAAAGCTCCATTTAGACCTCGTTGAGAGGGAGAAGAGGGTGAGCATTGGGTGGGGGTGGGGTTGAGGACACTAAGAAGAATCATGGGATGCAGAGAGGCATGAGCAAAGGAGGCTCTGTAGCATGAGTCAGGGATGTTGCGTAACAGAAAGAGGAAGAGGGGGAGGGAATTGGGGATGGTAGTGTCTCCCTACTGGCTCCCCCATAGCACAGACTGAGCCAAAGAGCAAGAAGGGAGGGATGTACCTGACCTGTTGTGAACAAAGTATATTTACTTAAAATAATATTGTAAGCACCCAAATTTAAGAGGGTTGGCTGTACTTCAGTGTTTTGAATTGCTTCTACTTTTACCCTGCCACAGTTTAGAGGGAAATACTGCACTCTATTCGACACAAAAAATGAGCGAAAGAAAAAAATATCAATCACATTCCTACTTTTCTAATATCTTTAACTGAATTGCTTCCCTTTGTTACACTTTCCTTAAACCAAAGTGCCATCTTCTGATAGGCTACATTATACTGTACTGTATTTATATGCAGAAATCTGTTTCGAAAGATACATGTCAACCTTCAGTTTCATTTTTGACCACTTGAGGGACTATAAAAAAGATGTGATTAAGTTAACAAAGTGAGCTGATTAATAAATAGAGCAGCTTCTCCTCACCGGCTACCTGTGAGTTTTAGAACTGATTATAGGATCTTGAAGCCTTAAATGACCAGGCCTCTCTCTATAGCTGCTATTTGCTAGCTCCCTATGAGCCTGACCGCAGCCTGAGATCCTCGAGCAGGGTGCTACTAGCGGTTCCTAAAATGTATCTGGTCAAAAAAGGTGACCAAATATGCCTTGGTAACACACATGCAGAATTTTATGGATGTTTGAGCAGACAGACACATTTAGCCTCACAGACGCCGGTCAATGAACATGTCAGCAGTGCAATCAATACCTCATCCTATGCATGGCTCTCTGTGAAAATCACACAACCCAGTAACCAATAAAGCTTAAAATGCACGTTAACTGCTGCCGCATGGGTGGAACGGTGACATACTTTCATGTCAGATCATGTGTATTTCCTTATACTTCATGAAACCTGCAGGTTATTTCTGCACAATATTCTAAGTTTAACTTGATTGTTAAATAGATCTTTGGACATGAGCAAACAAATAGACACAAAAATGCCAACAGGAAAAAGGACACACACGCACACATGGCACAAACATTCCCCGCTGATGCAGCGCTGCAGCTCACTGACCAGCAGCAGATAATGGAACTGAAAAGAACATATTGTACTTAATCAGGAAACATGTCTGTATCAAAGGTTAAAGGAGAAAATATGGATCCAAACATCTTGCACTTTCAGCACACCCTGTGACCTTTAAAAAAATAGGGATAAATCTGAATTAGTTTGGCAGGAGGGACAATAGTTAAGGCTGCGCTGTGGCAGCTTTGAGCGTCACTGTTATTAAACAATAACCTTCCAGTCGGCATTAATGCTGGATACATGATGTTCATTTAAACAGCACAGATGATCAATAGTCAGGCTTCACCATCTGCAGGGAGACATCAGTCCATGCTCATCGATGTGGCAGCAGGACAGTTCAACAGTGCAAACTAACTCGGTCAGTTCAATAGAAGTTATGTAATCTCACCTCATTCACCAAAATTACATAAAACATCTGAACATCTGATGTCCTACATTGTGATATTGATCTTTTTTGTCACTATTATTTGGATTCATGAAGATCAATACACATTTTGACCAAATTATTTTGTCAATTATCGCAAATCATACATTTGAGATGAGGACATAACAAATGGCAAAAATATAAATTTCAATAGTTTTATTTTTATTTTGGATGTTAAGATTAATCACAACCAAGCAGCAACCTCTGGTGTTTAAACATTAAGCCAATGCGGAGTGCAAAACTCAGCAGTTCCTCTCGTACCCGCTTGAGAGAGACGAAGAAGTTTCATACATGACCCAAATCGAAATGTCTGAACCTGTTTAAAGCCTGCTACAAAAAACAATTTTGGTCTGATTAGTTAATGTCTTTATCGGCACACATTGTAGGGGGTGAATTATTTTTTACGACTCACACATTTTGTTTTTAAAGGATAAGAGTTGCACACGATTAGGGGCGTCACTGATCTGAACTGCAAGCAGCCGTGTTATAGCCAAGCAGCAACCTCCAGTGTCGAAAAATATAGCCAATACAGAAGTGTAAAATCCTGCAGTTGGTCAAGTGTCGGCTTGAAGTGGGCTGCAGAAGCATCAAAGATAGTATACACACCACATTCAATAAAGCCAACATCATCAGCAATCAACATGTTTGTAGCCTGGTACAATCAACGATATTGTTCTGATCAGCTCCGGCTCTTTTTGACTGAAAGTTAGGGTGAGACAGCATTTCCAGCATGACGATGGGTGTGGTAATAGATGGGTGACATCACTCAGGCTTCTTCCATTAATATTTACAGTCTATGGTTGTAGTGGTTTGTCCGGAAGCTTATGGCCTGCCTCAGCTTCACCTCCTTGCCTGTCATTAGCTTAACCAGAGTTTGAATGAGTCAGCATTTCCAACATGGCAATCGCCGTTGATCGACTTCTTAACCAGCCTTACAGAAACCAATGGATGATGTCACTCAAGCTTTGTCCATATTTGACAGCAACTTTGTTGTCCAATCTCCTCATTATCAACAGCTTCTTTTAAAAAAAAGAGTACTCTGGCCCCTCCCCTCTGCTTGGCAGCCAATGAGAGATGTTAATTGGCAGTGAAGCAGGTTTAGACTATGATTGGATGGGAAATGATCAAGAAGGGTTTGCCCACCTCACGGCACACACACAAAAACAGCTTTAACTGTTAAGGAGACAAACATGAGGAAGAGGAATACAAAACACGGAGCCCATGTAGTCACCTTCACGCCCCCTCACACCCTCCAGCTGAAGTGAAGCAGAGGACATTGTGTTTGCATTGGCCGAGAGTTCGATTAAAAGTCCAACGGCTGATCACAGACTGCACGGGCAGTTGAATGTTAAATAGCTGTGGTTCCTTTGCCAACGAGGCTGCAGAAAAGCAATTACTGGAGGATAAGCTGCAAAGGTAACTGCCAAGATAAAACGTGAGGCGGTGGCATACACTCACTGAGATGAAAAGAAACAGCAACAGGACATAAAGACAGAAGATGAGCGGAAAGAAAACAGTTGCTCAACAGCAAATAAAGAATGGATTGAAATCTAGATCCATAAGGACCCAGTTCTGTCCTTTTCAAAACCATAAAAATCAATAAGGTTTTGAGCTTATCGATGCTGCTATCGAGCCACGCAAGTCCTCAGGTCAAGGTCTATCTGATTTTCTGACAAAGTTCTTGAATGTAATTGAATTGCCAGCCAACAGGTTTTGAACACATCAGCATCGTGAATCAAACTAGCCCTTCTCGTTTCTGCTTGAAAAAAACTCAATCAACTCTGGCTCCTAGGTGACAAACATCCTCCTCGACCAATCAAATCAGCCGTAGCAAGCTCACCCAAATGTTAGTTAAAAAAGTGTTGTAACAGACGGGATTTAAAACTAGACAGCTACCTAAATGAGGTGAGGAAAGGTTACTTTATGATGTGTTTAAGGTCGAGTCAGTACTATCAATCTATACATATATCTATATATATATATATATAGATATATATATATATCTATATATAAGGCAAAGGCATAAGGGTCATCGTGATGTGTTTTGGCAACAAACATGAATGAATGATAGTCATAAATATAATCGTTTAGAGATGAAATTTCTTTGCTTTCCTAAAAAAGTTAAAAGTTCTGTTACACGCACATTATTTAAATTCATCTGCCAAGAGTTGACCGTTGCCATGACGACCAGGTGAAACCGACCTGAGGAATAGAATAATTTTACCGACGATGTATCCAAGTATAACTCACACGACGTTTTTATCACAGCAGCGCATACAGCAACAGTACGGCAGCTTTCAGTAGCAATTCCCCCTTCCTCTTGCAGTGGTCTTTGACGTAATTTCTGTTGTTTCCATGGCAATGATTAACATGTCGTGTCTGTCATGGCGGCAGTTTCAAGACACATCCTGTTGCAACTACAAAATTAAGGATTTCTCAGGTGGTTAAGGAGGCTGTAGAAGTGTATCAGTATCAGTGAAAAATTAGCAATCCTGACTATATTGGCAAAGCAAAGTTGTCCTGTGTGTAATATCTCTTACCATGTGCTGTTGTGTCTTTTAAAACTGTTTTACAGTAATTATGGTCAGTCGTGGTTTTTAAGATTCCCCCTGAACAACACCTCTGGACCAATAAACCTTGTCTGTGTTCAGTCTGTCCTTCTTTCCTCCTCACACTTCCTCCAATCACCATCTGCCTATTATCTACATTGAAGCGCATAAAAGATGCAAAGGCAAGGAGGCTGCAGTTTAAACTGAGCAGTCTGCCTCTGTGTCCCTTCAGGGTGGCACAAGACTGTAGCTCAGGGGTTTGTAGAAATTGGGTATTAGGTTTACTTTTTCAAACATTGGCTTTGCAACACACAGAGATAATTTGTTTGTCATTTATACTCTTGGATGTATAATTTCCTGCTATTGAGTTATTTTTTTTGGAATGGTACGTTGGTAGAGTATCCAGGTAGGATTTAATTCCTTTTGTTTGACTGATTTCTCTCCGTCATTGAGAGTAATTTTGTCATGTCTTCAAACCAAATCTGTAGGAGAGGGGCAGAACTTTGGATGTCTTTGGATTTGTTCAGCAGGCATGGTTGAAGGAAGTTTTGGCACAACTATCTGTCTTGTTTATGTAAATAATCCGAATTGTTCATCACTCTTAAATGCTTTGATGGAGGCAGACAACAGCTGATGGGTTCATCAATTAGCTGGTCGTAAAACATGAGGGTTTAAAACGCTGCTTTGGTGAAGACCTTTCCGACTTCACCCAACTCCTGTTGTTAATATTTGAGAAGCTGACAGCTTCTAATGATTGAAGCGGCAGCGTCCTGATCCCTGGGGATCAAAATTATTCTTGTTTGTTTCTACTTGAAAGCATTAATATGATATCAGTAAATCTTACCCAGCATGCCCTTGTTAGGCTCAGATAGACACATGTCCTTCTCTGCAAAGGGTAGCACGAAGCCGACCACAAAGATCTCCACGCCATCTGCCATCAACGCCAGCCCGAGGACAAAGTAGAGCGTCCACTGGAACTTCCCGTGGCCGCACTCCTGCAGGATGGCCTCGTATTGCTGGGCCAGCTCCTCCTGGTCTTTCCTCCTCTCGGCCTCGTAGGCTGAAAGATCCCTGAACTGCTGCGCCGGCGCCGTCACCCCGTCCATACCGCCAGGTTTACTGGAGTCGGCCCTTGGGATTCCCTGGTATTCACCTTCGTAGATCTCATCGTCTTCGTCGTGTCCTTCAGTGGAATCACTGTGACCTTCGTCGTCATTGGCTCGGCTGTCGTTGCGGTAATATCCACCATCGTTACTCGGCACGCCTCCGTAGTCTTCATCATCGTCTTCCTCTTCGAAGCGTTTGTAGGAGCGCTTGCTGTACTCATCGGCCACTTTGTCCACGCCGCGCCCCACCTTCTTGCCAACCTGTTTCTTTGCCACCTTGGCGATGTCCTTGGCGCCACGGATGAAATCCTGGCGGCCGTCTCTGTATCGACCATCGTCCTCCATCGTGGATTTTGGGGTGGTGGTCAGTCGCTGCTAGGAATCGGGGGCTATCACGAGCGGTCCAAGCTCATGAGTGTGAAATGGGGATTTCTGTTAGCTGGTGAATTCAGCACCACGGACGGCTCCCTGCTCCTCTGCACTGCTGATCTTTGGCCAGCGTGGATTTGGAAATCAAATCCTGTGAACAAAAAAAAAAACAAAAAAAACAAACTGTGTGTTAGAACTATTCATCACACTGACAGCTTGCGAGAAAGAAACATCCATTGTAAGCACATTTTTAAAAGATCTACATCACAGCCAATTTCCTCTGAATTACAAAAGGACCATTGGCTTTCACTTCGACGTTGCCATTTGCAGGACACGTTATCTGGCTCAGCACTAATGGCCGAGCAGAAAGGACATGACAGCTTTAAGGGCCTGACATCTTAGTGCAGAAGCTCAGTGGCCTGTATTGACTGAACAGCAGTTATCTCATCCTCAGCTCAGCACAATTCACAGCGTGGCATTTACAGTGGCACGCCGCAGAGACGACATTTAATGGATCCAGCTGCGGCACAGACATGTGTAATTAACAAGCAGGGCTGCAGCGTGGTGCAGCATAGGTCAGTGTTTATAGAAGCTCCTACTGAGGACACACATGATTACAACCTGTGAACTCACATTAAAACCTGACATGAACGGACACTAAAGACTTTTCATTCTGACCTCGACACATTTTGATTTTTGATTTCATTTTGAAATACTTTATTAATCAATGAGGGGAAATTCTGGTTTTACACTCTGTTATTTTAAAGACACACATAGGCCCGAATCACACACATACACAGGACCTGTGAACATGCATTAGTGGAGAGATGTCAGAGTGGGGCTGCTACACAGGGAGCACACCAGAGCAGTTGGAGGTTCAGTGCCTTGATCAAGGGCACCTCAGCAGTAGTCGGGAAGTGCCCTGGCACCTCTCCAGCTACCAGAACAACTTCTCTATTTTACGTCCGCACCGGGACATACAGTAAAGCGGGTGACCCTCTGGTTTCCAACCCAAGTCCCTACAGACTGAACAACTGCCGCCCCATCAAGTGAAATTTGTGAAATGCATTGTAATTTAAGGACTAAGCTCATTAGTACGAAAGCCTTACAACCATGCATTTTATTTTATTCCGTTTTCTTCATCCTGTTTTTTCGAGATCTCAAACATATTTATCTTGTTATTTCACGATAACAATGCTGGTTACCCAAAATAACGGCTTAATTTCTCAAGATTTAGAGAAAGAGACTAAACTAAGTCAATATCACTGGGAAATAAGATTTGCTATCCTGAGAAATCAAGATGAATAAGTCAAGATCTCGAAAAACATTTCTTAAATGTACTCATAGTCACAGGAAAACGAGTAAAACTCAAATGATTAGATGCATGTCCGCCGAGGGCTTCCTTACATTAGGTAAGAGGGCAGTAAGAGGGTTAAAAAAGATATGCTAACAGAATAATTCCCTGGAGTAATATTCCCAAGGATCATTTGTTTTCATACCATACTTTTTAAGTCTATTATTTACAGTTTGTCTCAGCACTTTTGAAATGATCTTCCTTACTTTTACTCGTCCATGAGTCATCCTCTCTTCCTCATTCTTGCTCACACACTCTCTTCTAATCACTACTTTTAATATCCTACTTTAGAAGAGAAAAAAAGAGTCGTAAAAAAAAGCTAATAGTACAGAGAAACACAACAGAGCACAAAAAGAGCTATTGTGAATCAATCAGCGGGCTACCCTGCTCTTTTCCACGACACTCGGTCAGTCAGTGTGATGCTGCCCTTGTTTGCCTCCATGGTGAGAGCATGCTGCGCCAAGAAGACGGCAGCTACACTACTAATGGACCAAACAAACTCAGCAGGGAGAACACCATTAGCATGTTTGTTTCAGGGAGCATTTGACATGCTATGATATGAATTGTTCCTGTTGTAGCTTTAACGTAAACAAAGCAGAATCTGCAAAAAACACAGAACGGGACAGGGTAATGTGTTGTTATTCCATTTGCAGTCCAAAAAAACTATCTGATAAAAATAGAATAGCTCCAGTAGAAACTATAGTGCAGTTTTTGCAACACATCTCGGCTTTTACACAGATTGTGTTTTGACTCTGAACCGAACTGCACCTTGATCTACTAAAGCCCTCATCTCTTCTCGAGCCATCCAAGGCCGCCCAGACGATACACTATTACGGTTTGTCTGCTACAATACCATAACTCCTGCATGTGTGTATACTCATGAGACCAAACACAGACGATGTTTCCCCAGCGAGCCGGTCTCTGGGTCTGGATGCAGCTGTAGCCAACACTGAAGTCGTTCTAGCAGCTTCCTATAGTGTCTTTAAAGAGCGGCAGCAGCAGCTCAGCATGGGGGGGAGGGGGAAATGTTCAGCTTGAGGGAGCTAGCAGCACCCAACAACACGGCCATTAACACTGAAAAACAATGTACTGCAGAATGTAGAATCACCCCAAAGGCAACACAATGTTCATCCTTTTCTCCCTGTGCACAATTTTTTATCCAGTTAAGATTAAAAGCATCTATATTTTATCCTTGCCTTATTTTTTAATTCCTATCAAAATCATTGTACACGCTGCAATATATGACTTGCTCCATTAGTTTTCCAACAACATCCCTTTCCTTGTCCTTCCTATAAACAGCTGATGAGTCACATAAATGATTATCTGAAAAAACCCCAGAACCTTCTCCAATAGGAAAGAGAAAATCCAACAGCAGACAGCACCAATGAAACCACCAATTTCATGGATTTTAAAGCAAAATGAGAGGCGATCCGCACAATGTGAAATATTCATACTCTCCTTGATCCACTGCCCACAGTAATATCTGCGAGGGGAGGGTATTGCAAGAGCAATGCAGGCAAACATCCAGTTTTTCTGAGTCATCCTCCCTGTTTGCACCGGTCCAAACCTGCCAAATATTTAACTTCTATCCCTCCCAAACATCCTGCTTCAGGAGAAATATCATAAAATGAGATATTTGCTAATATCAGAGGATACTTTTAAAGTAAAATATATGGATCATTATATTCTAATACATGCCATAATGTAGGAGGAATAATGGCTATACAAGAATAAAAGAACTGAGCTTTTTATACTAGCTATGCTGTTGAGATCTCCATTGTAGCACACCACATAGCCTATACAGTTGGACTCTACATTTACAATTTTAGCTATTTCTGAAAAAACACATCCTTGGAGTCTGAAAAATGTGGACAAAAGCAGTTTACCACTATTTCCAGCTGAAATGACACCTCGATTTCATCCGCAGTAGTTAAAGACTCTTAGTTAATTATTGTCAACTCTAAATGAGAATGGGAGCCGTCCTTCTTGACTCCTTGGCAACAAGAACAGAATCAGAATGAGAAATATGCAATAGTTGGCACAACTTCTCTGTAGCATCCATGTTGTTTGTTGTTGTTACAAAAATTCAAATGTTCAGAATTGAAAGCAGGTGAACGAGGAAACTGCAGACCATCTGAGGAGCACATGAATGCAGTGATCAGACTGCAGTGTCAGTGTACTGATCAATAAATCAATGAGCCATGTAGTTTATACAAGGCATGATGGAGTCGAGGTGTTTACTTTCACAGTCAAATATCCAATAGACCTGCAGCAATGTCCGCCTCAGTGACCCTATTATTATTGGTGTTCATTAAAATGTCTTTTTACAACATTTGTGAAACATGACGCAATCTTATTATAGCAAGACAACAACAGCTTAGTAAAAAGAGGAGGAGGGGTAGCAGGCGGTGTAAAGGCAGGAGGGAGGGAACCTCTGAAAGCTTCCTGCGCAGCCTCGAGGGGGTTGAACAGACACTGAGTGCTGCCGAGCTAACATCACACGACCCGCAGGTCTGCTGGGACGACTCCGTTTCTAAGAACGTGCTCACTGAGAGCCAGCTGATGCTGAAACCAGAGAAGATGGGGTTTTCTTGGATCTCCCCTCAGCCAGGAGGATTTCTACTGAGCATTAAATAAATACAGATCACAGAAGCTAAATCTATTTCGGTATCGCTTTGATCCGATGATAGCCGAATGTGTAATGTCTGCAGAGTCAGCGTGATGCAACTAGATGTCAGAAATGAAAGCAACAAAAATAAATCTGATTTTTGATTTAATATCATTTGAATTCTTACAAATCACATCAGATTATCTCAAAGCTTTACATCAAGGTGCAGACTAACATACTGAAACATAAGGAGGATAAATATGATATGAGGCTTTTACCGAGCCTTTCAAGTTTACTAAAGCGCTTTTCACAGCACGATGACTAACAAACCCATCAACCCTCCTAACGCCTTAAGATATTCATACTGATTCTGCAGTGGTGTGATATCGTTGTCCCAGTCTTTGAATTCATATTTCCTTACGGTGTCCAAGAAGCTGGAGAGAGCACGACACAACGGGAGCTCCACATACACGCACAGTCAGACATGCACACACACATACAGCGCTGCACTCCCCCGTCGTTCCTGTCTCGCCCCGGTAAAGCCTAATGACATTTTCTGAGAGCCAGGCTGCACAGTGATGTAAAAATGTGTATCTGTTTTTAGGGTTCTTCCCTTCATTGTCTGAATTTCTACTGAAATGTAAAGCAAACGTCACAAACCACACCAGCAGGTTTGACTGATCGAATGTCTCTTCCCTTTATGACCTCAGGCAGGCAGGGGCTTTACAAGTTTCTGAACTGCAACATTTTGAGGATGAAAAACATGAATACTTCAGGCGGCGGGGGAATAAATGGACCTCTGTGTTCCTCAGAGTCGCTGCCTTTAGGTTAGGCTCGATTACTCCCTGACTTCACAGCAGCACCATAAAAGAGATGTGCTGCTGCTTAAGAGTTTCAGCCTAACAAATGTTCCCGAACTCCGTTTATATGAGTGAAGACTGCAAGACCTCCTGCAGCTAATCTGACACCATTTAGTAAACCATCTATACATTTATCCATCTGACAATTACTCATTTTGTGGCATCTTTGGAAGAAAGCTGCAGCTCTTTTGCCACACTTTGTCACTCTGAATGGCAGCGTCACATCTTGAGAAAATATTGTGAAGACATTTGGTGCTTTGCCTCGGCCTGGATCAGATCCTATGAATGCGCATTTTAGTTTTCACTTGCATGATTGAGATTCAACCATGAGCCTTTAACGAGAAAGAAGAACCTACAAGTCTTCGCTCACACAGCAGACAGGTTAAACACAAACGTATGTGTTCAGTTGGATGACAGCCATGGTCTCAGCTTGACTCGCATGTTCTGTTGCATTTTAGCCAAATCTGATGCAGTGTCAGAATGTGCCAAAACAAAAGCTAATTTTCATACTTTATTACGCATCTAATTACTACTAAAGACGGGCACCATAAAAAGCGTATGTTTAGAAGTAAAAAGTAAATCCCTGATGATTTCTCCTGTGAAATACAGTGGACAGGTTCCCTAAAGAGTCTAAATACCTGGCTTCACTTATCTAATCTATGTTTTAAACGCCCTGTTGAAAGTGATTTCCCCGTTTAGTGCGCATTACCATCAGCCATGATGGTCGGCCCTTCTCTCTCTCCTCTCAGCTCCATCCTGCTGCAGAAAATTGGATTTCATCGCTAAAAAAACAAGCTGCCAGAAGAGCAGCGAGTAGCAAACCCCATGGCTTCAAATTCAACGTCCCCCAAGACATTTGTAGTTCAGTCTACATGACGGCGCAGAGAGTATGTGCATGTTCTGTTGCCTACACGCAATGGTTCACTGAACATACAGAGCAGGCAGAATGCATTAAAGATAAGATCTGTGCAGGAAAAGAGGGAATGTCCCTGTTTGCCTTTTTCATAACTAAATAAGAGAAGGACGGAGAATCAGTGGTGTGTTTAAATATTCATGGAAAGTTGGCTAGACGCTGAAAATACTAAACAGTGTGAGAATTAATTTTGAATGACAGCAGCTAGCAAAAACAAGCAATTACTTCAGTTTGCATCGACATCAGTTTTGGCATTTACCCAGCATACACTGCTCACAAGAGAAGACAAATAAAGAGGATTTACGGCTTGTAAATATGTTGTACAACGAGAACAGGTGAAGGGCAATGACATCATCATCACTCCTGTTACAATGCATTGTTAGGATTAATAGTCAACTGCAGTGAAACCATATTCACCCTCACACCACAGTAGAAATTAAAAACACTATCATACTGTACAAAACTGATCCACTTTGACTTCCTGAAGGTTTTACTCTTTGTGACGTTTTATGTGAAATATTAATGAGCGTCCTCCTCCAACAATATTTACCACAAGACTTCTTGTCTTCTGCCTTGGGGTACGGACAAAAAAACAGCTGAATTTAATTTCAAGAATAGTTTTTAATGTATTCTGTGAACTACGTCCTTTAGAAAATCCTGATTTTAACTTAACTATGTAACGATGCATCACGAGGCAGTTATAAATCGATTCAAACGTGTCAAGGGTCACATCGGTACGCTGACAAATGAATTGCAATACCTTCTTTGAAACAGCAGAGGGCACCATTATGCATCTCTCGTTTGACATTCTTATACACTCAAGTGAACGTCAGCACCTGAAGAGCATAGGTGGTGCTTGTTTACATCCGGTTAGTAGAGCGGGGAGAGAAGACCTATGAACAGGAGCTACAGCCGGTCCGTGGCTACAGCTCCGTCTGGTGGCGAGCATAACATTTGACTAGCATTGAAGGCCAAAATATCAATAATTGGTTTAACCGCCTCAGTAGCGAGGGTGATGAAGTTCAATCATTTAGTAAACGAAAAGCACACAACCCTGATTAAGATAATAAAGATTTATCAGTGGATGATATACGGCAATTACGGTGTAGCGGCCTCTGCCACTGAAGTGAGCATGTGGTGTGAGTGGGTGAAAGTGACATGTTGTGTCTGAGTATTCAGAAAACGGACAAGCGATGTACAAGTCCATTTAGTATTTAAGAGAAGACGGTTTAAGAGAAGATCAGGCTGGGGTTACATTATACATTTCTGTGACTCAAACCCTGGTCTCCTGGGTTTAAAGTGTTGTGTTGAATCCCTTAGTCCATCCCAACCAGTCTTCAAATCTAACCTTGTCTACTGTTAGACTTAAGTAAGTTATAATAAAAAACAATCATGGGTAAGAAACTTAATATTTAAATTAATATTTTTAGGGATCTGCCTACCTTGATCAAGTATAATGACGGCTGTTAATACCCTAAGGAATGAGTGTTTTAAGAGGTCATTTCAAATAAGAACACAACATTGTTCATAGTGTGGCTGCAGATCCTTTTTCTCTGTATCCGTATCACCTTCTACCTCTTCAGCTAGCTAATAAATCCTCATTTCAAGTCTCTAACTTCAAAAAGACGGACAGCTGGAATCTTTATCGCTCCTCTCTGCACAGAGACTCAATCACTTCTCCATTTCTCGCTGAGGAGACAGCCGGTTGGGTGATCCTGGTGCGTCGCCATGGTCACAACCTTTGTACCAAGACCACAGCTAAATGCAACGAGGCAGCCAATCAACATTCGATTAGCGTTTCAAGAGCTGAGATGACAGTGGGTGTTGACTTATTCCCGGCCTATGAATAACAAACAAGTCCTGGCGTGCACATGCAGGGTTACCGTGCAGCTGTGGCCACTTCAGCACCGCATGAAAAAAAGCTCCATCGTCACTCATGAGCGTAATATAGAAAAACATCTTACTCCAGTTTTGTATGCAAATGGTCTTCAATGGAGACTAATTTCGTTTTCGGATAAAGAGAGATACATGCGCTCATTGCATAAAGAGTTATGGTGAAACAAAGTGGTTTTGCAGACCGCTCTGGCGTCTTCAATGAAGAGTAAATTGATAATAAATTAAAACTCTGGAGGGAGGAGGACCGAGCAAAAGTGCCCGTTGTCGCTCGCTGCTGATGAAAGACTTAATTATGTTATCTCATTTTCTTCCAGTGAGCAGAGTAGACACACGAGGGACGGGAAGTACAACTTCACACGCTCACACACACGCACGCACTTACACAAACACTTGTGCAACAAACATATGAGGCTAAAGGGAGGCTCACAAAGATCCAGAAGCAGCAGAAACTATGGTGAGATGAACCATTGGGTGTGTGCGTTAGCTTTATGTTGATGTGAAAACTGAGAAGATATTTCTTTAAGCATTTTAAGTATATTGTATGATTGAGTAGAGAAGCTCTAAGAGTTAGAGGGTATAAAGTCTGTCCACAGTTTGACTATTTACCTTTCAGAGCAGCAGAGTAGATCTCCTGCTGTCACTGAGGGACTTGTAACCGCATTAGTCCGACTCTGACAAGGCCGTTCTTTCAACACCAGTGAATTACGGCCATTCATAAGTCTCGCTGATAGCCTTGAGCTTTTCACAATCACTCTTTGTTGCACTGTTAAAAGTCAGACGTTAAGAGCAGCTGATAAAAGAAGCTACTCGAAATACATTTTCCTTTTGACGTCAGGCTTTGGCACCCGATGATAGTAGCGGGATATCTTATTTAGTGGAAATGCAAGCGCCGCCGTTTAGCAGCAGACAGCTGCTGGCAGGAGGCTGCCGGGCTCTGGGAAGATGGATGAGGAAGAAGAAACCAGTGAACGGTTCATATACAGCACTGAGACCTTTAAACCCTTAGACCCATCAAACAACATCCTCTGAATAAAACTGTCTTTGATGCAATACCACCACACGCTCTGCTCTTTTTATCTCTTTGACAGCTCGACTATATTTTCTTCTTCTTTATTTTTCTCACCTGCAGTCTGAGCATTGATGAGGTCAGACTAATACTACTACTAAGTTATTAGCACAAATATGGCCCGATCCAACAATCAATTGCTGTATCCTGTGTTGTGTGTCATAGTTCTACTTGTGTGAAAACATCTGTGAGCTTGTAGACATCAAGCAGTGACAGGCAGTAAAAAGTCAAATCAATGTTGAACAATCTTTTCTGCAGAGCAAAAGACAAACAAACCCAAAGCAACAGCAGGAAGAAGCATCAACAACCCTGACACGGTAGAGACTTCAGGATATTTGGTGAAAACAAACATCAGGGTGTGAAAGCAAGATTTCAAAAGCAGAAAGAATTTATTTAAACGTATATTCTCTGGGCTTAATGTGTTTTAAATAGCGCTACAGATATCTCGATTTTACTGCTGAAAGATGAAACCGCCTCTGAAATGTTTCTTTACTCTCTGTTCCTCAGGTCGATTATTTTCAATTTGAATTTCTCACATTCTGTTCAAGCCGAATCCAATTAACAGCCTTTCGTTTTCTGCCAGTGTGAGTCATTCCCATCTCCAAATATAACCTCAGCTTTCATCAGCCCGTAGATTCACACCTTATACAAACTAACCCACAGCTTCATGCATGCAAACTAGAACTCTACATACAAGTTAGTATCATTACCAACTAATCCTTGGATCATTTCTGTGCTTTGTTCTTCCTCAACACGGTGTCAGATAATGATAAAAAAAAACATGCATGTCATAACTCTCAAGTCTGCAGTGATGCCTTTAAGTGTCCTCTTTTCTCTGACTAATGGTCTAAAAGGAAAAGACAATCAGTTGTCAATCACACAGAATAGAAAAAACAAAGACATAAACCAGGATTCTAATGACCAGATAGTAATTGTTGATCAATTTTCCATCAATCAAAGGGTGTTTTCCAAGTTGAATACACATCATGATATGGAAAATATGCATTATAGATAAAAATGACAGTAAATCAGGAATCACAATTTGATCATATTTCAAGAGATACAGATTTAGTTGCTTCCAGCTGTCGGGTGGCCTTGGTAGGTGAGATTATTGGAGTTATTGTACAGAACTGGAAACACAATTATATGTTTCGATTTTATTTAGAGCCCGACCGATTAATCTGCCTGCTGGTAATATTAGTCGATATTAGCGTATCAAGTGACTATTGTATCAGCTACTTTTATCTGTGAATTTGAAAAATAATTTGAGGGATCAACGCATAAAATGTCTGTGTATATCTATATCTAAAGATCGAAGATAAAGCTGAGAAAGATATCGGCCGATATATCGATATCTGAATTTTATATCGGTGTAGGCCAAAAAATCCAATATCAGTCGGACCCTAATTTTATTGAACTTCTGCAAAAATCTCTGCAGGGTATGGTCCAGATTGTACACATCACATTGTCTAATTCTTCGACAGACTTTTACTATCCGTGTTTCTTAGTCCCAGTCTTACAGTTTACACACCGTCTTTGAACCGGAGTTTTCTGTTGCTGCTCCATACTTTTCTCCACTTTCATTCACACACTGAATTAAATCTTGATGCTCTTTTGACAGCACAGACGCAGCAGTGAGAGTGTGACAGAGATGATAAAGTGAGAATTAGATAGAAAACAGAGAGAGAGAGAGAGAGAGAGAGAGAGAGAGAGAGAGAGAGAGAGGGGTATAGATGGTATGATTCCCTTAATGGTGAGTCCTCAGACCTGCAGATGGCTGATAATGTCATGCAGAGCTGAATTAATTTCACTTGACATCTTTGATTTCTCGTCATGACGCCCGCAGTGATTTTCTCCTCTGATAAATCGTCCCTGAGGCTCAGCAGCACAATCCTGATCACGACCACACCGACAATGGAAGACACTGAATTAAATTCAAAGAGTACATACTGTACATTTCAAATTTGGCATGAAAAACAATTCATCCCCTAAAATGTCTAATTCAGTATTTTTCCAGGATATGAGCTTGTAGAAGTTTTATTCCTAAAATATTTTCTCTATAGAGTGAATGACTGAGGTTGATTATTTTTGAACAATACTCTTCTCATTCCTTTGAGCGACACCAAACCAATTTGCAGAGAGACGCCTTGTGGTATGAAAAACATCAGCACTTCGACTCAGCCCCAACGCGCCTGTGACTCATGTGTCATGATCACTTTACAGCAGAGCTGTCTCTAAACAATGTGCCTGACTCCAGGGCTTAAAAAAATAAGGTCAATGCTAAAGGACCAGAAAACTGCAGTTCCTCGAGTGTCCACTTGAGGCTGGCTCCAAAAGTGAGTCATCCCCGTTAGGCCCCATGTTAAAATGTCAGACTTTAGAGGAGAAATTAACTAATTTCATCTGATAAAAAGGAAGGATTTTGGTTTTGTAGGTCATTCGCTCTTAACAGCTTTGGGGGGGTGGGGGGTGCAGGCAGACGGACGCTGACACAAACACTTGAAGGAATCTTAGTGTTCATGTGTTACTTTTAATGACAGCTGTCCTGTTCTATCGGAAAGGTATCCTTAAATGATTCTTTCCCTGATTTCCGACTCTATCCACCATCCTATCTCTACAATAAAGGCACAAAAAGCCCAAAAATACATCTAAAAAATTAACCAGGAATTCATTTTGATATAACTCAACCCGCTCAATTTTATAAAGTGATGCATCATTTAGGGTCTGTCCACTTTGAGTGGGTGGATTTTTGTGTTGTTGATGCTGTTTGGAGATTTCAGATGATATGGTCTGCTTTGTGGTTAATTGTACTAACATGGCATCCAAGATGTCAGTGTTCCCTTTTTTTTCTATTAAACCAGCTAATAAAATAGATTTGGATATATTACCATACTGTGATAATATGGTATTTTCCAACCCCTTGCTAATCTTTAGCTTCCCAGCAAGCAAGCTACATCCAGCAAGATATACCTCAGGCTCAAATAATTTTGCTCTAAATGATCATTAATATCTAGAAATAATAAACGCCCTTCATACAGTATCATATCTGTGATCCTGAAACGTAAATGTTAACCAGGAAGTGGCTGAATGCTAACGTTAGCGGATTTTCTGTATCCATCGTCTCTGTACTTTCTTATCAATCGTGAAGCTTTGAGATGTAAACAATTGCTCAGATTTGTTGACGTTAACATGACTTAAACCTGGAGCAGAACAGTAAGACACAATAACAACATTTGGGCCACCCATCGTGTGTGTGACGTCATGGCAACATTTTCCACCATTGGAATTATGATCTATAATGTCAAACTCAAGGTTAGCAAAACTCAGCATTCATGGATGATGTTATACTGCTGCATTCACTTCATTCTAGTCTTCGCTAAAAAAAACTGTTGTTAGGATAGTTTTGTATTCTAACGCTTTTTATCCTGACTGAAAAACAACAGAAAACATGCCTATTGATCCATTATTCTGCACAGCCCACCAACATGCTAACAAGGACTGTTGAAGCACACAACATCAAAATCTGACTTTATATTCATGCTGCATAGCTCCTGAGTGCTCAGTAGGAGCGTCCTCTCTGCTCTCATGAGTGCATCAGGAGTTTTGCAATCTGGGTCGGGTCAACACGGCCTACACGCTCGCTCTGTTTGAGGATTTTTCCCCCACAAGACTCAGTTAACAAACAGCTACGCCTACGATAAAGCACTCTGAGCCCAGGCCACACCGAGCGATTAAATTCAGCCGTATGGTCACTTCAGATCAGCTCACCAAGGTGGAAAAGAAAAGCAAGGCAGCTGTCTATATAAATATACATAACCTCAACCATAGTAGAGGTCATACTGCTGAGCATCGGAAAACAAGCTGTTTAAACTGCTGACAGAGGAGATGAGACACACTACAGACCTGGTTGTTCAACTTATATGCCGCTCATGAAAGCTTTACACGCCCTGTTTTAAATACCTCTTTAGACGTGTTAGCAGGGTGGCTCTTTGGGTTAAAAAATATCTCCCTCTGTAATGAAACATATGTATACATATTCCTAAGCTTAAACTTTATAAAACATGGATGTAGTTTCAGTAAAGTCACCCACTGGTTTTTAAAGCAGGGTTTTGAAACCCAGCAATGGAGGCTGCCATTTCAATGAGTGTTATGTCTCAACAGCTATTGGATGGATTACCATACACAAGATGACATTCATTTAGCGCTATCACCAGGTCTTTTATTTATTTGTCCAACATTTGCCATATATATATATATATATATATATATATATATATCTCTCTCTCTCTCTCTCTCTCTCTCTCTCTCTCTCTCTCTCTCTCTCTCTCTATATATCTATCTTAATAAATTCCAGACATGTTATTCCCATCAAACTCAGTCATACTTTAGCTCACCAACATGACAAAACAAGTCCGGGAATATGGCAGAAATGAGTTTGCAATCTCTTAAAGAGTCTCCTAAATGATGGAATTATTGAAATTCCAATTAAGAAAAACTGGGTGTAACGTTTGGTATCATTTTAAATATATAAACACACACAATACACAACACAAACACAAGTTTTTAGTAATTTCCTGGTCCAGCCAAAGCCTCCTGTGGAAACTGTGTATTTTAACCAATCGACCAGTATTTCACATCCGTCCTCATCCATCACTTTTCTATCAGCTACTCTGGCCTGAGCCTCAAGGGGAGTCCCGCAGAGCTGTGTGAGGGATCCATCCATTATTCATGTCTTGTTTTCTGGCCACAAGGACAGAGGTGCTCGAGCCGACTCGTCCCTCAGCAGTGATGTATAGGTGCGATAAAAAAGAAAAACTCTTCACACGGAAGCCTGGCTCCAATTCCTGCTCTTCTTCGCCGACCACAGGGCGACATCTGCACAGAGCCACGCAGGAAGTGACAGTTTTATTCAGCTGCACCGTGTTCCTGCACGGCTCCAGGCCCATCCAGGCTAATGGCAGAGCAGCAGCCAGAGAGGAGGGTGTCATGATTGGTTGTTAGGCTCACTGGGTCGTTGCTCCTCCCTGGCTGCAGAGTCCCCGTTGGGAGAATCTGCAGCCTAACATGAGTCCCGTCATTATTCCCCCTTTTGGGCGCTGGGTGTGCACCGTCACCCTGGTGGCACCGAGGCGGCTAGCAACACCATGTCAAACACAGTGACGTCAGCTCTCTGCATCCATTTTGGCTTTGCTCGCTGTAAAATGGACTGAAGGAGTCAGACTGAGGGCAGCTGAGAGGTGCAGTTCAGTGTAGCATGTCAGAGAAAAACAGTTCTGCACAATGTAGTAGTTAACAGCCCCATGCAGCAGCTCGATTTAATGTTATCTTTTAACGTCTAGTACATCAGAATTCATCACCTCTGGTTTACACGTTTAAAGTGTTGTAACCTGCAGTCATTTCAAAATGTCTCTCTGGAGTTGGATCCACTCAGAACCAGCAATTCAAACATGTAAAACTGCATTTAATATGAAGAAATAATCATTAACAGTGTGACTCACAGGGGGGAGGATGTGCATAAGCTTGCAATTTGCTGCCAACTTTACAGGAGTACATTATTCCCCCTTCCCTTCAGCTATCAGTACCTTAACATTTCCTGAGTCTGCATCCCTTACATAGAGTGTATAAATATGGACGTAGTCTGAGTGACGCCACTCATTGGTCTCTGAAGAGGTGCTATGAAGCCCAATCATGGCGGACGACGTACAGGAAATTCTAACACCAACTATTCCAGCTAAAATAAGCAGGCAGAGAGGTGGCGTTGGAGCAGCTGAATTAATATCTTGGTTGCTGAAACATGCCAATGTAGCTCACCTCGCTCGTCATTGAGCTCGCTGATTCCAAACAATGAAAACAACACAAACTGACAGTTTTAGTTCAGTAAAGGTATGTAGCTCAAGTGAAGCCAAGCCTCCCATAGGACATGATGAAAACAACAGTAACAAAAAAACGTTTAAGTCCAAAGATGTGATTTAGTGAAGCCTAGCGTCCTGGGAAACAGCTACAACACGCCTGCCCATAAGTGAAATCCAACACCCTTTACTTTACTAACAATAAGTTATATAAACAAGAATGAACCCCTACATGCAGATTTTACCAATAAAGAAATGATCTACAAGAACCAAAATGGCTTTTTTAGCCCATGCTGTAAACTTCATTTAAATGTATGCATTTATTTAGAGATAGCATCGCCATTAGCTTGTGTAAATGCTAATTGGGATCCTAAAATACAACAACAATAATAAAACAAATTGTAAATGTATCTCGTAGGGTTATGCAAGAGTTATGTTTCATGTTTCAAGCCGATTCTGTCGGCGTTGCTCACTTACATAATGAAGTCAGGGCTAACCAAAGTTATTACAGATCAAGCAAAGACAAAAGGAACGTCTTAATCAAAATGCATGACAATAAAATGTGACTGCGGTGCCAAATGAAACCTCAGGAGTTAAAAAGCATCATTTGGTGTACACACTTTCCATCTAGTAGATGTTGATATATTTAAATCAGGTTCAAAGTGTAAAGCCTTAAGCCTTCTATACATTTGCCATTATTGTGAAAAATTCCCAGAGGCATTGGAGTTACACTAACAACCACTTCATTGTGCAGTTGCTCTGCGGAAGCTCTTTATGGTTTAGTGAATTATATTGTTGTCACTACAAGCTTTGCTCTTAACTCACTCTGCCTCAAAGCCTGTTTGTCTTTCTGCTGGAGCTGCAGTGTGTCGTCTCATTATCACATCCACATCAAGCTACCCTACGCTAGTCTTGTAAACGAGGAGATGCTTTATTTCACATGTTTAATTAGTCATAGTTCATAAAAGGGCAATTAGATACAAAAACAAGGGAGTTAGACACAACATTTAACAGTGTAAAGGATTAGGATGTTTAGTAATAAAAGGGAAATTTGCTTTTAAGGTTGAACTCCCATAACTTTTTGGGTAAGAGAGCTTGAGCCAGTGTGCTATTAGCTCAGCCTAGCATAAGTCTTGAGGGGGAAACAGCTAAAATATGACTGCCAGCATCCTTAAGTAACACGTATTAAAACTATACGTATGTAATTTGTTTGATCCATAACAACAAAGAATGTAATTTTTGGGGGGTTTTACATGGAGTTAGATTTTGTACAGATTCCATTTTGTTTTTGCTAGGCTAAGCTAAGGCCTCATGTCCACCCAGCTTCTTTTTCCAAGCACTCCACCTTTTTTGTGCGGCCGCTCCAAGCGCTCAAGATGAAAATCTTTAAACTTATCAGAAAGGAGCTGTTGATAAGCTGGTGCTCTTTTCCACATGTATGCTTCTTACAGCCTACGGATCGTGTCTTGTACCCACATCCTCTTTGCTACGTGTCTGATCGGAAAAATAAATAAATAGAAAACATGCAGTAAAAAGCAACATAGCGTTGTCGATCATACAGCGGCCGTTTTCAACAAACTGTTGTCATAGAGACAGGACGGGCGTGCAGCGCATTCCTTCTCAGCGCACAAATGCTTAATGCGAACACTTCTTAGCATAGAGCCAGCACGTTTCTGCACGGGAAAAAACGCTAGGTGGACACGGGGCCTAATGGGTGTCCAGCATGAGCTCCATATTTATCACACAGGATATCAGCATTATTATCAATAACCTCAGGAAATAAAAGCAAATAAGTATAGCTCACTAAATAGCCTGCCAATTCAATCTATATCCTTTTATGCAATTTCAATTTTTTAAAGAAAAAAACTAAAATTTATAGCATTTTTAGCAGCAATAATTAGCTTGTTGCCCTTATACCATTAACCTGATATAGATTACAGTTACATTGGTGGTCCTTTCTAATATCTTTTTTACATTACTATTTTTTGATGAGAAATAACAAATATAAAAACAAGTAACAGATGCCGCCAATTAATTTTAATTGTATACATTTGTTTATAAAAGCAGAGGACAGAAGCACGAGACAGCCTTCTGTCGTATAGAAGAAACACTGTCGGTTGTTAATGGAGAGTTATGTGGTTGACACTAATCGCTGCTTCGACCCTCCCATCTGGAGACGACAGAAACGACCATTGATTTCCTCTCAGTCTCGCAATAAATCTTCAGCAGAGAGGAGCACTTCAGCAGCATCGCAGCCTAAAACAGATCAGTCCAGAAAACAAAACATGCAGTAAGAATGACTGAGTGTTTCCTAATAGACCAATCTGACTGTTTTAATACAGTACTCCAGGTAGATGAGGCGGATAGCTGGGCTCTGCTGCACCACCAATTGTTTTTCTTTCTTTAGATTTTATGCTAATGTATCAGGGAACCATTGCTCCCAGCCGCAGGGAGGGCTAGTTGTAACTTGTGACAGGGCTAATCTCTGCGGACGGACCGGAGCGCGGCCCAATCAGCTGGGCAGTGGGCAGAAAATGAGAACACCAAACAGAGCAGCTCCCTCAGCTCCTCCTGCCGTCAAATGGAGCTCCTGTGTGTTAAAGCTGTGTGAGCGCAGCTTTTAATGGGAGCGTTAGCAGCACCTGCAGCACAGATGCAGAGTCACTCTGCTTCTGTTGTGCTGTGTGATGCTGAGTGAGGCCTCGGGGCAGAGACATTTTAACCACACAATTCAACATGTTATTGATTCTCTTCAGGCTTAGACCACAGGCTGAGGTATTGATTAACCTGCTTATTATTCTGGATTCATTCCCAATCATTTAGCCCTAAAAAGGTCTGGAAAACAGTTTAAAATAGCCATCATGATTTCTTACAAAGTAAAGCCGATTCCACCAGATTTTTGAGTTTTACGTCTGGTTTTGAATTCTCCAGTTTTGCAGTGTACACTGAGGCACGATCAGTTGCTCCAGACTGGCCAGATGATTTGACCCTGATGATGCTTTTAGGGATGTGCCGCTTCACACACTTGCACAGTGAGAACAGAGCCATGAGCCGATTCCCTAATTCCAGGACTTTTTTTTCTGATTGTGCCTTCACAAACCAACAGACAGCATCTGAAATCACCATGGCAACAGCATGCATGCCTGTTTAATCCATCTTCCCCCCTCCACCCTCCATCATTAAAAAAAACGTTGGCAGGAAATATCTGTGGACCTCAAGGGAGTAATTGTTATAATTTAGCTGCCCAAGCTTATCAGCTCTATCAGTGTAACTGAGTATCTGTGTGTGAGAGAGAGTGAGAGCGCTTTTGCAGGTGTGTGTATATGAGACAACTATAATATATATGGATCTATGGACAATCCTAAATGCTCCGTCCTGATTTATCTCACACAGTGTGAGTTCTCATGTCGCTCCTGACAATCAGGTTGTTCAGTGTGAGCACATAAATCGGGAGCCTTGATCAAGCCCCCAGTTGTAAAGAAAAATACCTAGAAGATGATCTGCAATGTTTATATGGTCCCCTGCTCAGCTCTGTTAATATATTCTAACGTGCTCGCTCCCCTAGAGGAAACGCCCACCCAACACCTGCATGTCCAAAGGCTTCAGCAAAAAAAGCGCTTCACACAGCACAGGTGTAGATAATGGATTACATGAAGTGAAAAAAAACTCAGTATTTACTGCAGCAGAACGGTTAATTAAAAGTGGATCCTCTTTGGGCACATTTAATGAAGATCAATGTTTTACCAAAAGACCAAAAAAAACTGTGACATGGATCTTCTTACTGCTCTTAAAGAGGAGCTGCTCAACTGTATTGTCAAGGGAAAGATGAAGCCAATGCAAGCTGGTACCTGCTAATTAAGAGTCGGAAAGTGTGCCAAGCTTTGAATCAAAAACATTCATCTTTTTCACTGTCAGAATCCTGCAGGTTTGCATGAGTAGCTGCTCTCTTCACTGCCACCCTTTCGTGTGGGCTGGGTGCATATATAGCTCAGAAACTGCCTGAGCTGCATCATGGCTGCCACAGGGACGAGCCATCACACATGCAAAGTTTACAATGCATCACTTACAAACACACAATATACTAAATCCGTGCTTTATCTAATTTCAGGCAGCCTTATTTTACTCATCATGCTTCTTCAAAATAAGAGAAACTAACAATATCAAATATCCTTCCTCTTTGGGCAAAGTCATTGAAGCTCCACTGACAGAAACCACCGCAAAGCAAGACCACAGAGGAAAAGCAGGGAGAAAAAAAAAAACTGCTCATCACTCTTTCTCCATCATATTCTCCCCGCTGGGTTTCTACAAGGTCATGTTGGCGCACGACGCAGGACCGGATACCCAGCTGCACGGATGCTACTGAGCTTTGCTTGATGTTGCACAAATTGAATGCAATACATAGAAAGGGACAACTCTTTTAATCTAAGAATAAGTGCAGTAAGGGAGAGATGTACCCATTTATGACCGTGTGCGTTGAAGAGAGAAAACGCGGAATATGGTGAGCAAGGGCATCGGTGCCAGAATCGATCACGAAACCAGAATCAAAAAACTGGATCGAAGGTGTGAAGCTGCACATATGTGCTGTTAAAAGACATGAAAACACAACACTCGTAACCTCTTAGCCTTTCCTCCTTCTCTGCTTCCTCTTACTCAGGGTGAATCCTCTGCGCTTTGATGGATGATGGTTGTCTTTTAACGCACAAGACCTCCCAACAAGACCAGGACCGACGGCGCACATTTGGCCAAAAAATCCGCAGTCAGCCACGTTACAATCTTATTTCACTGCAACATTTCTAACAAATTGTGAACATTTTCCCCCCATCAGAGGTCGACTTGTTTCTTGGTTCCCCTCGGGTGCGGGTTTGGGGGTCATCGCGTTACGCAGCAGAGGCCCGTTAACTCGATTTTAGTGCTAAATAAATGTCGAGTTGTATCTTCTAGACGTGCAAATCTGGCTTTTATCGTCATTTCGGATGCACGACAGCAGCACAGGAAATTGGCTGAATTACCGCATTTCAGGAAGATTAGGGTTAAAATGCGCATCCACAGAGGAGTCATCATTTTCTTACCTTTTAGTGGGAAGGTCGGAGCTTTGTAAGGTGACCGGAGTTGGGATTTTTCTGTGCAGGGAGTCACCCCGAGTACCTGAAGCAAAATTGTCCTGTGTGTCCCTGTGATGTACACTGACGTAGAAGCACAGAGCTGCTCCCTCCCTCCTCCGCCCCCTTCACTTACTACACAACATCCCTCTTGGATGGAGACACCGCCCCCTCCTCCACCTCCTCCTTTGCTCCCATCCCTCCTCCAGCAGACACCATTCCTCTCACAGGGATGAGGGGGGTTTGCAAGGTTGCATGAAAACACAAGATGAAGGTGGTATTTTTCTGGCTGCTAATTATTTCAACAATTTGAGGGCCTAAAAATCGAATTTGCGTCACACTTTCTAAGGGATGATGCACTGAATCAGGTGTGTGTGTGTGGGGGGGGAGAGAGACGCACCGTCCATGCATGCTCATGCTCGCTGTGCTTCATACTGTGATTTGCTCCATATGCACCCAATGGCTGGTGCAACGAAGTGTGCAAGACGAGCCTCTCCCTGCACGTGCTTTGGCTCGTGCCTATAATTGGCCATGTTAGAATAGAAGAAGAAAGAAAAAAAGAAAAATCAAGGATGCCCCTGGTGGAAAAAAACTGAAATCCTATTAATGATACAAATGTCACTGCAGTGTTAATGAACATAGAAATCATTAATATGAGAGCCACAGGTCAGCAGGAAGAACCAAACATTAACAGAGTTGTTTGAGGTTATTTTCTATTCCAAGATGAATTCTGTACATATGTTAATTTAATGTTCCTCACAAGAAATACTTGATATATCCAATCATGTGCGTTAGACTGATGTATTGAGGCCTTCATGAGAGTCATCATGCTAAACCTAAACCCTTATTTAACAGTCATTAACCAAGTCTTTCGCTGTTATTCCTTCCCTTTCCCTTTTTACTCTTTCCTTTTTGTCCTTCTCCCTATTCTGCTTTTTTTTTCACTCCATCATTTTTAAAATGTCTATCAATAAATCGTCTGTTCCTTTGTTGTTTTACAGGAAACACTGAGCAGACAATCCAAAGCTTTCATTTAATACTTTGGTAGTAAGCGACCGGATAAAGTCCAATATTTCCTTTTTTTAAAGCTCTGTTAATGCCCACATCAATAAAGGATATCCAGTACCTGCTTAATGTTCCACTATCTTCACCGCAAGCTGCTGAACTACATTACTGTACGTATGAAAAGAGCTTATTACTTCTGCTGAAAACAGAATTGCAACCAATTCTACCACCAAATATATAAAGAAAACTGGCATACAGCTTTATGTTTTCCATCTTTTCTTCATTTAATCCTTATATTTATCAGTTCTGTCAGTGTCACTCATTTCCGCCCTCCTCTCCCAGTAAAAGCAGGTAACGAGCAGCCGTGTTGTGATGAATTAGGTCGAGCAGGGAGCAAGAAAATAGAGCTTTTTTAAATCAGTAATGTAGTTGTGTTGTGTTGGCTTGTTTTGTTATATTACCGAAGAACAAGCATGACAGTTACATTACATAGCATTAAGTGGAAGTTAAACACGTTTCCTTCTTATCTTCAACTTTTCCTCCTCACATTTGCCTAGACTAAATATTAATATTTCAGAAATAAAATCATTGGAGGAGTGGTGATTTAAAAATGATAAAAGTGTTATATAATATGGTGTTGCTTTATTGCCTGATGAAAAGAAAACATAAACTGGATCATTCTAAGAAAATGAACGGAAACCGTTCAAGCAAATCAGTGAGCGGTTGTTTAAAAACTCACTCAGTGAAGATTTCCATTCATGCCTTTTGGAAATAAACATAAAAGCCTGGCTCTTTCTTCTGAAATCACCGTCTCTGATTGGTCTCAAACGGTCTGACCTCATTCATTCACCCTCTGTCCCTTCAGCCGTTCAGACTCTCAGTCAGACCCTCACTGACGCTGCAGCTGTCGTCAGATTATCATCATGATCAGACGAGTTCTTTCACCTCCCTCCAGGCTTTCAGCTGCTTTTGTCTGATCGGGTCATCTATTGATCAGCTGGACTCACAGGCGGCTATCTGCAAACAGCAGAGCCTCCGCCCGTCTGTCTGACTGTAATCAACGATCCAACAGCTGATTGAGCGACAATGAGAGACATTCACAGCTGTGGAAAGTTTTACTTCCTGTATGTTTTATTATTAAGTATTAACCACTGGACACCTAAACTAGGAGTTCACCAGCACACTGTTGTACTGTACTTGACTTCTCTAGTCCTTTACTGGACAATCTGCCTCTGTTCACCAAATATGTCATTGGGCTCAGGGACTGCTTTGAGTTTGGTATAATTGTTTTGTATTTATTTGGAAGCTGTGTTAAGGTAATTACAGATTCCCTGAGAATCACTTTCTCATTCTGCCTTGTACACCGTTGCATTGATTTGTAGTGGACTGTAGACATACCAGAGACCAGAGTGCACCGAGACAGAGACATGACCAAGACAGTGACTTATGTGGGGTGGTGGTCTTTTAGTTGCACAATTACGTCTGAAGAAAATCTGTTCTTCACGATGTTGTGATGCATGGAGAAAACAAATAAAAGCTCCTCTCTCAATACTCCTTCCCCAACACTGATGGATCTGATTGTCAATTAACACATGTTGGACCCCCGGTTGACAGATTTCAGTTTTGCTGTGTGTAAAGAAGACACACAGACAGACAACTGTATAGGAGCAGAAACAACCTTGTGACGCGTTCAAGTCCCTGCAGTGCATTTAACACCATACTAGCCTCTGCTGTTGGTAGACGAGCTCATTGGCATGCAGGTGAACACTCCACTTGTTTCCTGGATAACACATTACCTGACCAGCAGGCCAAGAAGAGAGGGAGGTCCACATCCTGCTGGACATTAGCAAGATGAGGGGGGTGATTGTGTTCTCCTCGAAACCCTGTATCTATCCAGGCGGAGGGAGGATGTTGAGGTGGTTTACGCCTATAAATAACCTGGACTGCTGATCGACCAAAGGCTAGTGTGGGCTGGGAACAGCGGGGCCCTCCAGAGCCGGCTCTAAATCCTGCAGAGACTCAAAGGTCATCCATGAATTGAATCAGGAAGGAGAGCGGGGGAAATGTGCTTCATTTTAAATCAAACTTAAATCTCCTGTGAAGAACTGAAACATTTACAGATTAAATCAGCAAATACATAAAATGTACCACAGGGGGCATCACATTTGCAGAAATCAAAAGTACCTTACAGAAGCTCTAAGGCTGAGCATATCTTTTATTTCTTCTGCTACTCTTTGTAATCAAAGCAGCCATTTTCCTCTGATGTAACATTTAACATTCAAAGTTCGGTTTGTCTCAGGAGACATGACAAAGAAAACAACGCAGCTGTGGTGGAAGAAGAATTAGAGTCCGACGATATGATGAGAATTTTTGCCTTTATAACAACTCTTTGTGTAGGGGGTCACATTCACAATTGGTCGCAGGATTTAAACGTCACCACTCCCAAGATAATACAAAAACAAAGATTGTACAGTGAGGAGTTGTTATGTGGTTTGAAACAGCCTGAGATACATACCCATGCTCTGCAGATCAAGTACAAAAATATATAAAGATAGTTAAACATTTGTACTGCAGGTTCAAAGTCAAGCGAAAGCAGTGGTTCTCAACTGCTAGGTCGGGACCCAAAAGAGGGTCTTGGAGCAGTTTGTTATTGGGTCGTTAATATGTGCCAGGAAAAAGAAGTCTCTGTAGCGCCTTTTAACCATGTTTGTTTTGTTCCATTTCTTTGTTATGTCACATGTTTTGTACCATCTGAAGCCCAAAACGCATATTCATCATTTAATAAACCGGATTGATTGAAATATATCAGTCATTTGTGTCGTGATGTTTCATAACGGAGATGGTGGTGGGACCTGAAGCTAGAAAAATATTGACATTTGCCAAGTTTCCGGGTTAGTGACAGGATTGAGATTTAAATTGAGGGATTCCTAGGTAGAAAGTACGTCCACAAGTAAAGGACAGATAAGCAAAGTAATAGGACACACAGCTACGTCCAAAGGCAATGCCAAAATACTGACAGCTTCAAAGAATAAATTGTTTGTTTGTTGTGAATTAGTATAAAATGATAAATGAATTCGGGCCAAAGAGAAACGGTCATTTATCATGTCTGTAAAAATCAGCTCAAAAATCAGCATCAATCATACTCCAGAATCTACCAATACATCAGGATTTCATGTGTTACTGGCATCGATGAATCCATCACCATGAATATTTCAAACTACACAAAGAGCTGAAGAAAGACGTGAATAAAGAGGAGGAAAGATATAGGCGCGACCTCTCCATCCTCTGTCCTGCACAGGAACCTGTTTGTAATCTGACAGATGAACACAGCTGATTGTTTCCCTGCAGCGTCCAAGCAGCTGACCCGACTGAAGTCCTCAAAACCACATCCTCTACATCTCTACAAACCAACATGCACCTTCAGAAACACACAGCAAGCTCTTCAGTCTGTGTGTGTTTATCTGCAGCTGTCTGATTATTTTGTGTCCTCTTTACCTGCATTAACAACAAAGCATGAGGTCACACCTGACTGGAACACAAAAACATTTACAAACAGGATCACATTTCCTGAATGCAGTAAGGGCCAATTAAATGATTTGTCTCCGCCCGCTCTTATCTGCTGTTATAAATGTGGTAATAAAACCACAGAAGGCTTTGTATGAAAGTGCACAGGACAATTAGGACCGTCTATATAACCAGGATGTGACACAGCTCGTTAACCTCCAAGTCAATACAGCTCCAGACTAACAGCATGTTTCCTCTGAGAGCTTACCGTAGCTCACTTAATGTCATTTAGCTGCTCTTGTAGTAAAATAAATAAGTCACTAACTTGAGGAGTGTCATCCATTGGTCAGATTTCTTGATCTGTTGGATGTGTTGGCGGGTCAGTCCAGACATCCCTGTCCTGGCTAACGTCTCCAAGCTGTTCTTTGGGCGTTCCTAGGAGAGAAAATACTGTACATCAGCTTCAGCAGGGCCGGGATGTACTCTGGGATCTTCTACCATGTGGACTTGATCGCTTAAATATTTTCATTGCTACCAAGCGACGGCCTCCGGTGCTGAAACGTGAGGCCGATCCTTCAGTGTCCACTTGAGGCTGGCTACAAAAAAACAAAGTTTTCCCAATAAAAAGTCAATTTTGCAGCAGAAATTAAAATGTTTACAATCTGGCACTAAACATGGTCTTGATCTCTATAGGTCGTTTGTTTTAATCCTTAAAAACTGTACAGCATCCATTTTGATTTGAACAAGGCAAAGAGTCACTCATGCAGTAGGCCTACATTAGCATGATTAGGGGAGCAGATGATTTGATCGACAGGTAGGCACGATGAGTTTCTCCTTTTTTTTAACTTTATTGTGGAAAAAAGGTGAAACCAATTCAAGAGAAACACAATTCCAAACATACACAGATTACATAGAAGACAGGATAGAGAAGTGAGGAGAGCAGGAATTCAACTGAAATAAAGACAGAGACAGACAGTAACAATCTGTAACAATTTGATCTTAACAACAATTTGATATGATCTTGATTTGATCAACAATTTGATCTCAAATTACTGAATGTTTCAGTGACGTAGCAGATATGAGGTATACTCATCTTAAAGGCTGCAATGAAAAATAAGAATTTTTCACCATAAACATTTTACCAAACAGCTGTTAATGTAAAAGAAAATGCTGAATCGAACTGTCAGGTCTTTCAGTTTGTGTGTATTTGAGCGCCCTCTTGTGGACAGAATAGCGTGTAACACCATTTGGAGAACTGGTTATCCGGTTCTGTCAAGATGGCCTGTCTGCTGCCATAACCATAACACAAAATGATAGCATAGACTACCCGTATCAGATAATGCTACCAGAACAAAATAACTGTATATGAGTCCACTTCTCACTCCATTTGATTTATAAGAAAATTGGGAGTGACTTCTGGTGCTCTATAGTCTATTATTTAGGATTTTAAGGGAAGCATTATCCCCTATCAGTCTAAAGTCTAACAGGTCCAGTGCTGATTGCCAATTTAAGCCTACACACCAGATACCTGTGACATTGTGCTGACAGAAGACACTTTCAGGTCGACTGAGAAAAGGTCAATCTTTTTCTTATTTCTTTTTTCATTACAGCCATAATTCATTCATTAAAATATATGCAGTGAAACACACTGATTGGACCTATCTCACATTTGTTGCTTTGCTAATGTCTAATAAATCTGCAGATCTCATAAGTTAGAGGAACTTAACTCATGCCTGAATCATCACCAACATCAATCTAATGATCTAGGGACATTTTATCATGAGATCATCTTGCCCCAGATGCATTTAATGTGAACATTAATCATAAGAGAGCATGTTGGTTCGCTAACCCTCATTTTTAACAAGATGAATGGAGTCTTTGCATAAGGACATCTAAGTATTTTGCGCACTACGTGATGTTGTTTGACCTACCAAACACATAGGTACACTCAGTCACTGTCTTTGTCAATAGTCATGTTTACTCTATCCCAATTGTATGTTTGTGTACATGTGGCACAGGTGTTATGCGCTAGGGAGATGTAGAGTGTTTTGTCACATCTTCTTCACCAACTACAAGTGTTGCTGCAGCTTTCTGACCTCGTTCACAAACAGTTTGTGATGACGTTTGTAAAGTCTTCAGGTCGCTCACCTCAGGTGTGTCTCTTCTTCTGAGGGTTCAGGTGTTCAGACAAACTGACCACGGAGCAGCTGAGCACAACTTTAAAGCTTCTGGGGGATACCATGTGGTCATTTATGTAGGGGTGTTGGTGATCTGTAATCTGCCCTTTAGGCGTCAATGCTCTCTTGTAGTTTGTAATATGCTAATAAAGATCGTGCAATACAAAGATTTATGGTAATGAATCAGATTTTTTGTGAGTTTATTGTGTGTGTGTGCGTAGTTTGTTTGTAAGTGTCTGGCAGGTTTCCCAAGGTGGATACCAGTTTTCAGGATATTTTAACAATGACAGCATGTGGCTATAGGCCTATAGTATTTTAATGTGATTAGTACCGTGGGCCTGATGCTGTCGTTATTGTGGGTGACTTAATGAGCACCTAAAGGTCCAGCTCAGGCCTCTGATTTTAATATGCAGATGTTGAATACCCAATCCATACAGGTGGAAATATTGTAGTTACTTGGAGAGAAAATGGAGAAAAGAGAAAGTTTGCTTCTCTTCAGTTTTTCAGATTCAAGGCGAATACATGTCGCCATCTGGTGGCTTTTTGAGGTAATGCTACTTAAGACCGAGTCAACCAGAAGAATCAATGTATCTAATATAATATATTCATTCCAAAGAAAATATAAATCAAGTTAGTAAAATGAGGTTTATTTAGGCCTACACCACTTTTCATTGACATGAGTCACAAAGTGCTTTAGGCCTACATAGCAACATACAATATTACAATTACTGTAATAACTGAAACAACAACGACAACAGTAAAGCTAAAGTAAGACATTCACACAAGTGACGGATAATAAATAGCCTTTGTATGTAATCCAGCATCCTACACCTATACGGGGTCTAAATCCAGAGGTGTAGTGAGGTCAGGTGTATTTCACTGTAATGACGCTCCTAGTGTGACGCTTTTTTTTTTTTTTTTTTAATTATCCTCATGAGTATTTTAATGTCCTGCTCCACTTCGAGCTCATTGGTGAGATTTCAGTCAGACGTGCGTGATTTTCTCTCTGATTGATGCAGATGGAAATTTAGCGCCCCCGTGTGGTCACTCTCTGTAAATACTGCTACAGCTGCTGCTGCTGGTGGTGCAGCGGAGAAACACGACGGAGGGAGAAAAGCACCGAAACCTCCTCAAACCAAACACGCTCAGACTGAGACACGGAATGAAAGTGGCGCTTTGTTTACGTCCTCTCACATGCCTGCAGATGAAGACGATGATGGTGGTGGTTCCTCCTTTCCACTCGTTTATTTAACAAAAACGTGGCGTGGGAGAGGGGTGGTGCTGGATGGTTATTTTTTTTTTTTATTTTATTTTTTTTTTTTGGTGTGTTTGTGTGTGTGTGTTTGAAGACAACAGAGACGCAGCAGCAGCGGTGTGTCGTACTCTCTTAAAAAAAACAGAAAACAAATATGACGCTGGTCAGAAAGCAGGTCGATGAAATCTGGATGTTAAAATGAGAGGAACCGGCATGGACCTGCTGTGGAGGATCCTCGCAGCTCTCAGCTTCGACTGCTTTAAAGATTCATCGTCGACAAGGTGAGTATAAAACATAGACTGTAAATATTAAAGGTGTAAACCTGGATTTCGTCACCTAAAGACCACAAACGTCCTCAGTTTTGGCTGACATCGGCTCCCGTAGCTAGTTTAGCAATTTTAAAAATGAATACATTTTATGATTAACTAATTATTTTGTATGATTCTTGATTGTTAAAAAAAAAAAAAAAAAAAAAAAATCACGCTGAAGACATTAATGTGTGAGTCAAGACTGACACAGTTAGGTTTCTGGACACCTTCACTTCACTGTTGTTATGACAACTGGTTTTTCTGACTCATTATTAGCTCTGATTTAAGGCCCTGAAGTCCATTTTATGTGACAAAAACAACTGTAGGCCTAAATGTGTAATCTCACCAGTAAGGAACCAAGTGTCAGAATTAATGTAATTGAGTTTCTCACACATTAAAATAGTCCTTAGGTTAAATAAGTGCACATCTGCTCAGGTTCCATTAGTGTTCCTTACAGGTGCACCTTTTACTAACAGTAATCTAACACTGTGTTTTTTCAAAGTGGGGGTCCAGACCCCCTGGGGCGTCGCCAGAGAGTGCTAGGGGTGTTGCCGAAACTTTGAGGAGAGAAGGGAGTACAATGGAACACAAATAAAAAAACATTCTTTGTGAAACAAGCAAATAAATCTTAGTCAGTCTTTTTAGAGGATTCTTGCTCCTCTGAAAACTAGCTGTACCTGCCTCCCCGTTATCTGGAAACATCACTAAAAGAATAGACCAGCAGGAGACCTGAACAAGACTGAGCGCCAAAACCACAGAAGACCAAGCTGGCATCAAAAACTAGTCAGTATGAGACAGTTCACATAAAGTATGGCTTATGTTCTTGGTCTCAAGGTTGATATTTCTTTTCCATCGTGATGTCCAAGGAATTTAAGAAATGATGAAAGAGGGGGTCCCCCACCTGTGGTTAATGCTATATGGGGGTCCTTGGCATGGGAAGCCCCGGCCTAACACACTGTCCTCACAGTGCAGGTTTTTTTCTCTCTTAATCTCAGTCCTCCATCAGTTAAAAAAATGATGAAGCAACACTTAGCTCCGCCCTCCCTGAGCTCACCTCAGGTCTTGTTTTACCTGTTTAGTTTTATTTCACAGAAGCAAATCAGTTCAATCTGTGTACAGAGGGCACCAGGAAGTCCCGAATCCAGACTGGTTTAGTCCATTGATGGAGAGATAACTGGCCTCCTCTTTCTCGTTTTATTCTCAGTTCGAAGTCTTTTTTTGGTTTTTGGGTTTTTTCAAACAAAGGTGTCATAAAGTCTTCTTCTGGACAGTGGCGATTCTCGAGTATGTGGGGGGGGGCCCTCCAACCAGAGCAAGGTGTTCTCACGCTGTCTGTGATCAGTTCTTATCAGCTGGTTTATTGGCCTGCCAGCTTTATGAGAACAACTCTCGTGATGGATTAGTTTTTAGAGAATCTCTCTGAGCCAGTTCTGAGGTCTTTTAATAGCTTTCTCTGTCCGAACGACAGGCCAATAGGGTTGTCATGACGCCCGCATTTTAAACTTTGATATGATACGTGTAAAAATCAAACAAAGTCCATACCTGTTTCTGTTGTAGTACACAAACTCGGTCTTGGTCTCAAGACCACTTTTTACTCGGCCTTGTCTCGGTCTCAGACTGGGTGGACTCCTGATTTTAAATCAAGACCACCACTGATAGGCTGTTTGTCACGTCATCACTGTAGAGTAGAAGGAAAAGGCCTTTTTCTAAAACAAAGAAGGACTTCAGTTCATTCATAGTTGGATTTTTATCCCACGGTTATGTCCGCAACCTTACCCCAGATGTTACGGACTTAGAGAAAGACCCGACAGGAACGCCCGCCGCACACATGATGATGATTATTTTATTAATGGTCTTGGTCTTGACTCGGTCTCGATCCCTAAATGTCCTGTCTTGGTCTCAGATCACTCTGGTTAGTATGGTCCAGACTACAACACCACCTGTTTGGATACCACGGCAACAAAAATAGAAGATCCAGTCACCCACCAATGGGTCATTTGTTGGCAGGCAAACTGCTGCACATGAATTGTGCTGCCCTTTAAACTCATTTCAGCTCGACTGTGATTCTCTAGTCTCCACCTGACCGGTTCTCCTTCTCTTCAGGTCTCCCACTAAGCAGAGCTCCAGTCATGGCGGCAGCCTGGAGAGCAGCTCCCTGACCGGCTCTCTGTCTCTGGGCCCCGACGTGCCTCACTGCCAGTGCTGCATCTCGTACGAGGCCCGCCTGAAGCGCCTCTCCTGCGGACACCTGTACTGCGACCCCTGCTGCGACCAGATCGTCAACCTGGCCTTCGAGGACATCGAGGGCTTGTCCGACTACCCCTGCCCCATGTGCAAGTCCATCCGGCAGCTCGGAGGCCTGCCCCCGTCCTCCTCCGGGTACTTCTACGGGCCGGACGGCATCCTGCAGCAGCAGCAGCAGCAGCAGCAGTTCTCAGGGAAGGAGCACGGGAGTCGATGGGGGTGAAGCTGGTGCTCATCATGGGAGGACTTTTGTTTTCTTCAGCTCTGAGCTGACTGAGTTTTGATGCACTTCCTCTGCTGTGAACACTACATGAAGACATGGACTACAACTCCCACATTATTCTGCTGTTTGTAGTTTTCAGATGAAAACATGACAGAGTGCATGACACTAACATTAAAAGGTTTCATGTGCAAAACGCATCTCTGTTGATGGTTGCAAACAAAAGTCGTTCTGACACCGATACAGGTCAGTCTAAAATACGCTAATGGGTATCGGCAAGTACGCCATTCAATGCACTTGTGATCCCATGATTCATAAACCCTGACAAAAAACGACCTTCATCTCCTTCCAAACAGAAACTAACAGCCTTTTTCCTGTGACCTAAGCAAACAACAAGTGTGCTGCTAGCTGAGTGTAACTAAAGCTATTTTGCAATCACACTTTTTAATGCTGTATTCTTCATTTAAATCTAAAAGAACGAAAACAAGTTCAAACACGACATTAAACAATAAAAGTATACAGATGTTTAAAAAAATAATACAATTATTTCTATATATTTATTTTTATTGCACTGGTATCGGAGGGATGCTCAGTATCAGCCACTACTCAGATCGAGGTATCAGTCACTATCAAACGGCTGAATCAGTAGTGGAATATCTCTGTAGAAGAATTGCTCGTTATCATAACATGAAGAAGAGAGACGTCTCTTTATATTTGAGTTTACTGTTGTAAAACAACATAGTGATCTAAAACAAAACACTGCGTTCATGTTTTCTAACAGCATGCAGGTTTTCTACCTTCTCCTGAATAAAAACGTAACACTGAAACTTGACAGCTTTACACCAGTGAACTGCGCAGTTGATATTTTGCACATGAAGCATTTCCTGCCTGCCGACGACATTTGTACGTTGTGAACCTTTTGGAGCATTTTGCACATGATTCTGAGATTGTTTGACTCTCCCTGTACTACACACCATGCAGGGGTCGGGGGTTGACGTGTATTTTACAGTGCCATGCTACTTTTTAAGTGTCCCAGATCATATGTAAATATTTATTTTGTTTAAAAAATAAAGTTTGTGAGCTGTGTTTGAGACGGGGTCTGATGTGTCAAAGACTTAGACATGGAGAGAGATTCTGAGCTCGTAACACTTTTTATTCATCAGGATCCAAACATGCTGATACAAAAAATATGTACATCTGGCAAATTAGGTAATGTTCGTACCAAAAACATTCAATTATACAACGACGCAGAGCAACTGTGCAGAGGAAGATCAGATTAGATGTTTAATGGAACACGACAACACTGAGCTAGTGTTTTCTTTTAGGCTAATGCGTTGGCATCACTCTCGGAAAGCTGTGACATCAATGTGCCTCGATATTGATGTGATGAATATTTACAACATTTAATAATTCATTGTGCTATCAAGTGCGGTACCTTTTGACATGAGAGAAGGTCAGCTTCAAAAAACAAAATATCTGACGACTGTTTCCTGCCTGAACACACTTTTAGAAAAAAAAAACAAACACATTTCATAACAGTTTCATCCTTTTTTGGGAACGATGCCAGTCATTCCACTTGACACCCACATCATGCCTACGAGTCGTCGACCTGTGTGGATTTAAAGGCGCAGGAGCAGATTCTTCCCTTTGTGTTTTAGACACAGTCAGACACTTCCAAGTCCTTGACCTAAATGCTGGCTGCATACTAACACAGTACCCAGCTGGAGGGGGGGGGGGGATAAGAGAGAGATTAAAGGAAAATAACAAGCTTCCCCTTTGCTTCCAACTCTGGTACCTTCTCAAGGTACATCAATAAAAAGGCAGGATATCTTTAAATTCCACCATAAATAAAGTGGAAATGCTCAAAATAATACTAAAATTGATCAGAGAAATCACATTTATCTACACGTATGACATTGATAAACGCACCAATAATGGTCAGAAATACTTGAAACAAAGAGGAAAGCTTAGATAAATTCATAATACTAAAGCCCTGAAGTGATCATTCAGACACAAACAGGCCAATGTAACACTCTGAACTGAAGAGAATATAGGTCTCTCACTGCTCCCATCATGCATGCGAGTGGGGAGAGATATGAGTGCAGTACCAAAATAGCTCTCATGCCCTAAATTTGAAAATAAAAGCCACTGGTCAGAGCCGCGAGTTCAAAAATTATGCTTTTCAAAAAACAATAACTTTCCAGACATTATTCTACTTTTCTATTAGAAGCTGATATACAAAAAAAAAAAAAAACATGAACATAATCTTTCTCTTTGCACATTCTCATGGCTTAATAAATATCTAAAGGGTACTAGTTAGAAAAAAAAGGCTTCTTGAGATATGAAGCCTGACGAGCACAGGAGTCAGGGCAGATATGTGTCCATCCACCGTCATGTTTCAGGTCAAAGTGCTCTCAAGACCTACTTTAACACTCCACTGTCTTTATCGCTCCATTCCTGCTCTGGATAAGAAGCTAAAAGTGGATTTCTTTCCATCCTAAAGGGTGACGTGACGTCTCGTAAAGGAGTCTACTGCATTTTGAGATAAAGTGAGTTCTCTTGGTTGACATTATTAAGCGTCTTCAGCCCTTCACTTTTTTGTCTTTGATATAGTTCATTAGTCATGTCTTGAATACTTTTCTTTACAAATATACAAAACAAGGGTCACATTTTTAAATACAGTACAGATGATAAACACCAGAGTGAAGAGCTCTTGATTATTTTACACTGTTGCAGTTCTCTTTAAATGTTTGATAGGAAGCTGGATCTCCTCAGAAGCATCATACTGTGCAGGCAGCGGGGGTAGTTATAGTACCCAGGTTAAAGGATGGAGCGGTCTGTGTGAGTTAAGACGAGAAGCAGGCCTCAGGAAGCCACAGAGGACCCGTTGTTCTTAGGCAGCTTGGCGTTGTTGGGTGCTGGATAATGACGCTGGTCAGGCCGGGCCTCTGTAACTGCAGTGTGCCCGAACAGAAAGGTGTGCTTGTTGCTCGATGGTGGAGCTGAGGAGGGGGGCGCGCCCCTGGAGGTGTGGTGGTTGGTGGAGGTAAGAGGGGGTGCCGATCTGGGCATGGTGGCGCTCTGAGGCCGTGGTGCTGGGAAGAGGAAGGTGCCGTTGTTGGTGTTTTGGTTCAGGTTGGTGTCGGTCCGTCTGGGATTGTTTATCTTGGTGGTTGGGTTTGAATCTGTGCAGGTGGAGACTTCAGCTAGTTTGTCCTTGAGCTGCTGCACCTCCCGGGCCAGCCGCTCCACAGGGTGGAGGTGGTTTGCAGAGATGGGGTGAGAGAAGGCCTAAGGGAGAGAGAAACATGGTCAGATCTAGGGTTGTCACGATAATAGAATTTTAAACCTCAATTCAATACTAGTAAAAAATCTAGTATCGATTCCTGTTTCAATACCACGGCAGCAAAAATAGAAATCCTAGTCACCCAGTATTGTATATGTGTTGAAGCCCCGTGATCACTGCTGTAATCTTACCTGCTGGGAATAAAGGCGCATGTGTTCCTCTGACCCTAGCAATGACTTTTCACCATTTTAATAACATAGCTTGAGTCAGCGTGTGTCATAGAAAACAGTGCAATAACAGAAAAACACAGAATGTATCCAAACCTCTCTACATTGTTAGCCTGAGTCAGTGTTCAAACAGACTGATATGTTCTGTTTTTATCTCTGCAGCTCATCTGAAATAAAAGACGGCCTCCTCCCACACAGGCCTCGACTATTCTTACCATCACCATAGGGACACTACAGACACGCTGCTGTACAGACATCAAGGAGAGTGAAGCACAGTCATACTCAGAGACGTCACCACAGCTCAGAATAATCTGCACATCAAAGACACCACGTCACGATGTGAGAGGGTGAGACACAGAAAAACATGATGCAGGCTCGCAGGAAGTGCAGAGAGAGGACCAATGTTTGAGAAATCATTAGTGGAGGATGTCGCCGCCCACATGATGAACCCAGCGACACATCCGCACTCAGACACGGCAAAATGACACCGCCGGAGATGAGAAGTGCTGCCTGGTCGATGAGTCTGAATACTGATGCCTCATTTCTTCTAATATTAACTGAACAATGAACGTACATCTGCTCTTAATTAAAATCCTATCTATAGATTGACCAAAAATGGGTGCTGCACTGCCTACAGTATAACAGGCTTATTGATGAGAATAAAACTATGAAATATCACCTTCATCAACTTTTAGGCCGGTGGTTTCAAGCCTTTTTAACTAGACCTCTTGAACAAGGAGCCCCACAAACTAGATAATGTCTAAAATCTAGATACTTTAACTTTGGAGAATTGTTTCAATCAAAGAGCTGGAAAAATGAAAGGATTTCTTAGAGGTCAGGAGAGCTATAAAAGGCAGGGAAAGGTCAGAAAAATCATTTGTTGCAGAAATACAGCACATCAATTTACTTTAAACCCCTTGAGAAACTCTCAGATCTTCCTGACCCACGCTGGGGGAAAAAACACTTGAAGTCAGGCCCAGGAACTAACAGAAACAGAAAGGGTCTGACTGTCTCATAAAGGTAATTACATTACATACCTGTGCATGGAGCGCCCCCCGGAGGTAGCACTCCCTCCACAGGCCCATGCAGGGCCCCATGAGGAGAGGCAAGAGGGGCTCATAGGGGTCGAGTGGCCCTTGAGGTCTGGAGGTGGAGGGAAAACCTGAAGGAATGTCAGCGAGGGCCCAAGCTTTGAGGAGCCTCTCCAGGCCGGGCACGTTCTCAGAGGACGCCGCCCTCCGGTGGCTCTTCTTGTAAACGCCTGAACTGCCGCTGCTGCGCCAGGGGAGCAGGTTAGCGGGGCAGGAGAAGGTTCCTCGAGAGAGGAGGAAGACTGAGCCGGGGATGGCGTCAGTCAGCTGGTGGGGAAATGTGGGAGAAAAAGATGCTGTCAGTCAAATTCATAAGTCACAGATGTCTTCAAAAACAACCTGACAAAAAAATCCAGTGAGTTTTATTCTCAGTTACAAGCTTCACAAAGTTACACACACACACATCGCAAACTCATCCCTGCTGCTTTAAGCCTATCGACACCTACCTTACTTACCACATGACCCTGACTCCAATAAGGTAAAGTCTTTTACTGTGTCAGCTGTGGGCCATGAAGTGCAAAAATGAAGACAGAGACATTTTTATGAACTTCCCCAATGTGTTCTAACTTTCCCTATTGTCTCTGTCATAACCAAAGAAGAGCAATAATCAATAAGTGGACAGATAGTCAGTTTTAACGGCATTATAGACTGTTTGATTTGTATGCACGTTTCATGTCAACCAGAAGAGGGTGCCATGGCTTGTTGCAAACATTTGGGGCATCAAAAGATGTCAGCTAAGGCAGGACAATTTCTCTGTAACACAGTCTGTAAGATATCCTTGTGTTTTCTGATGTTACCCCTTAACTCAACTTTATAGTTTTTAAACTCAACACAGCAGATTATCTGTAAAAAAAAAAAACAACAACAACAATATTTTGCTTTTTTCTAAAACAATCTGAATTTACATCCCTCAAAGAACAAAATGCAAAAAAACTTCATTAACACCTGGAATGATCCATTCTAAGTCAAAAGCTGCAGATTAAATTAACATCCTTTAATAGGGGAGGCTTTCTGCTGTCCGCTGCTGTTAAACCTGGACTTCCCACCACGGCCACTAGAGGGTGTACTGCATCCAAAGAAAGTTGGCAGCCTTACCCTGTGTGTGTCTGGGTTGGTGTTGAGGTTGCCGTTGAGCAGCGGCTGGAGGGGAGGGATCGGGGGGACGGGTTGGGTGAAGCGGTCTCGTCTTGACTTGCTGTACTGAAGGGCCCAGTCCCAGACCGGGGGGAGAGGGGGGTCAGATGGATCTGAGGACGAATCCGGATGAAGCATGTCTCTCCAGCCATTGACGGGTGTGTAAGACTGCCCAAGGTTCTGTGTAGAAAAGAGCATAGATCTTGAAAGTTTATGTTTTTATATCTTCATATTAAATGTGCAGAAAATGATTGTAATGACTTTAAAATGTCATGATGTAAAGCTCTGATAAGGAGATTATATTCAAATTTGATTATATTCAAAACTTTTCTTATCAAAACATTTCCCAAAAAGCATTTAGCCCCTTTCAATCCCATAATTTGGCTGAGGATGTGGACTACCCTCTCAGGTGTGCAGTACCTGGGAGCGTTTGCATCGCTCTCGCTGGCAGTTGGCCAGGAAGCTGGAGAAGAGTGGCAGGTGGACGCTGTCGTGCAAGGCCAGCAGGAAGTCGCCTGTCAGCTGGAAGCGAGAGGGATACTGGGACAGCAGCTGCCAAACACAGTCCAGGAAGAGCAGGAAGACTGGAGCCTGCAGGGGAAGTTAGTGAGTAATCAAACATGCTATTTTTGTAGCGCTTCAAGGTGTTCTACAGATGTGAATAAAAAACAAAGCCATGATATACAACAATGACAACAGGAAAGGGCTGAACACAGGGAATCAAACAGTATGCCCTTACATCTAGATTTTTAAACATGTTTTAAATGTTGCACAGGCTGTTAAAAGAGACGTTTTCAATCCAAAGAATTAGAGCTAAACAAAAAAGTGTGCGTCCCCCCTCTCTTTTAAGCCTGGACTGAGGAGCCTTTAACTAGATTTTAATGCTGTATGAGTTACCCATCGCGTTACATAATTTCTTATTATCATGTTTATCTCAACATCCTTTAAACCCCTCACCACTGCACTGTTTTCTTCTGAAGGTCTGCTCATTTTAAAAGTCTAATATTTGATGTTTAATGGTTGTACATTGAGAGCAAAGATAACTGTCTTGTATGTGTACACATTCCTGGCACATTTAGATTCTGACCTTGGTGTGAAAAAAACAGAGATAAAAGACCTCAAAGTGTGTATCTCATTCTCTCACCTCCTCCTTGTCATTGTCCCGGTGATAGTTTATTCGGCTGTTGAAGCGATGGCCGGCCATTATCCACTCTTTCTGCACCAGACTCTGGAAACCATGTTGGGTCCGACAATGGGGGTCACACATCACCTGCACCAGGCTGGAAATCACACAACTCATGTCCCGGTCGTCTGCCTCTGTAACGTCAGAAAACCAGAGAAGCACATAAATAATAATAATAATAATATAATACATGCTCAAACGTCTATGACACTTGCCCTTTATTGCATGAAACTGCAGGAGATGTTGTTGTTTTGTGTCTGATTTTTCTGTCTCGACCATCGAACATCAAATTCAGATTTATTTAGATGTGCCAAAGAAGTGCATTGACATTTTGCAGAGGTTGCATGTAGCACACGACTGTAGTTACCTTAAAACCAAATTTTTTTGTTATAATCATTTCATTAATGTACAGATTGTTGTATTGATCAATACTCTGGCATCACTGTGTCTGTGACTTTCTTATAAAGATGTGATGATTCACTTTGGGAGATGTTCTTTAATTGTTTGAAAGCTTAAAATGCTTCTGATTTTTAGGAACCACTTGGGAAACATGATCTGTTGTTTTAATAATCAGCATTTAATTCTGCTTCTATTCATGCTGAGGGCATGTTATCTGTTTGACTGCAGAGAGAAGAGGACCACAAGAGATTACAAAAAAATGCACCGGACAGATCTGCAGACTAAAAATGATGAAAAAGACATAACAAAGAGGGAGATGCACACTGAGACAAACTTCTCGTGGCCCAGTGTCGTGACTCATTTCTGCAGTGGGATATTTATGCTGATGCAGTCGGTGACATATCTGCAGCACTGAGGAGACTTAGAGCCCGGCTGATATATGATCTTCAAAGCTAAACAGGCGAGTTGTTAGTCACTTACAGCTGCAGAGTGTCAGAGAAAGTCAAACACCAGCAGCCAGTAGTAAACATCCTGAGCTGAACACAGCCTTTGTTTGACTGATGCAGTGTCGTGTCTGTCTCTCTGTGTGTTTATGATCCCAGCCAGACTTAATGATAACAAGTCAACAGCAGCCTACTGTCTGTCCAATCAGTCATAAGAGGAAATGTGTGGAGCACAGCCAAATGTTATCTTTCTACATCACTGTTTTCTCCTGTTCTTTGGTCCTTACTTCTGTCAGGAACATCTGAGAGGACAGCAACAACATAAACTATTGTTACCGTTTGTTGGTAGTCTAAGCAGTGACTACTCCATCAGTCAAAATAATAACAGCTTATGAGTTGACTTAAGACCGCAGGGCCCCTGACAGACACTTGAGGCTACAGCCACAATGATACAGCTAAAATAAAACATGATAGCACTAACACAAAACTGAAACTTTTCTGATCACACCAAGTGAAACTTTTAGAAACACAGCTGACCTCGTTTCAGTCTGAAAACTAGATCAATAACAAGAGCTACAATACAAGCGGTACATCATGATTAATACGTTTAAAAAAACAACAATAACTCCAGAAAGAAATGTGCAGGAGGAGCCAAAGAAACGTAAAGGAGCTTATCGAGTGTCCCTCTTAATGTGAAACGTGTAAAACAGAGACAAACAATTCAAGTAGTCCAAGTTCAACAAAATATCTGGACAGAACACATAGTCAATAAAACAAAGGAGAGATAGGAAAAATAAGATGAAAGAATGAAAACTATAAGCATTTAAGTCAACATGGTTCTCAAATTTCCAATGTTGTCAGTACAAGCTGCTGGTGTGCAGAATAAAAGCTAATATATTCACTTCCAGCAGCACCTTTGTTTTAAAGCACTCTACCACACTGCCTGAGGTCACTCTCACTGCATGTTGGGGTTTATCTGATCCTTCCAACAGCATCCCGGCTACCTCACCCAACCCACTGCCAGGCGGTGATCAGCTGACACCTCCTTCACAAAAAAACATCAGTCAGCATCTTCCTTTTCCACAAAGTCACACTGAGGTGACCCTCATGTTCAAAAGAGTAAATGTCGGCACAGCAACCCTCTGACAGGCGCTTGTGAGTATCCCTAAATCTGCCTGCTAACCAAAGACACTCGAAAAGGAAAATCTAGCCTCTACAGTATACAGAGGTTTTGTCCTGCGTACAGAGGCTGGAGTTGTATAAAAAAGACTACTGTTTGTTCTCTTACTCCCTCCAGCTTTAAAGATGACCTTTCATGTTCAAAGAGCCACCTTTAGTAGCCATTGGTCAGTTGATCAATGCTTTTGACTGAGGCCCAAAAAGCAGCTCTGCAGACTGTTGATGGATTTATAATACATGAAAAGTCCCGCTGCTCTACTGAAAATGTAAACTTTATTTAAAATGATAAAGTTTCCAGTGGAGACCAAACTAAGAGACAACGACATGTCTGACAAACACAAAGAGAAATAAACAGGACATAGTGGTTCTCAACTGGTCGAGCCTCAGGGGTCAGAACCCACCACCAACTCCTCAATGAGACATCAGGACTAAAACTCCTGATATTTGTTTCAACCAATCAGATTTATCTAATGACAAATGGTGCAGTTTTGACCTCTGACGGGACAAAACATGTCAGAGAATTTGAACAAAACAAACATGTTTAAAAAGCACTAAAACAGCGTTGAGTATAAGATTTTGTTTGGCTAAGTCCACAGCTACAGATTACAGCAGGCTGTAGCGTTAATAACACTACGTTTCTGTCGTAGCGTCACTCCTGTATGTACAGCGGATCTCCATGGTCAGGTGGGACACACCACTTTAACACTGCCTTCTCTTCACTGAGGTTCTGTGCCAGGATTTAACGGCAGTACATTTATTTTTCATCACTTTTCCATCGATCTGCGGATGTCATGCGGCCCAAACCGCGGGGGGGTGATCTGAACAAATTACAGATCAACTGTGATCCTTTTCACCACTAATCTTCAGTGAGAAGTTTAAACTTCATGCCCTCTTAAACAGAGCTTATCTCTAAGATACAAACACTTTCGATTCAGCCCGGTGTGACCCTCTTGTTTGGAGCCCTATTGACAGTGTGCATGTCGGCTCAGTGGAGTGCGCTTTCTGCCGGTAAATAGCTACTGCAGGGCCAGTCCTAATGTGGCTTTAATGAGAGGGAGGAGCCATTAATAATGAATGGATTGAATAATATGAGCCGGGGTCTGGGTCACATGACTCACCTTGCAGAGCAACAGTCAGGTGGCCGCCGCGTAGCAGGCAAGCTACCTCTGAAGCTTTCCTCAGACAGGACCTGGAGACAGGGGGAAACTCTGTGATAACTGCAACAATAACTTTGAATTATTACTCACAGTATATTTAATTTCAACATGTTCCTGACTCTCAGCGGCTGTGCTATAAACTGTCAAAAGTATGTGTGATAATTCTTTATCATTTCTATAAATATTAGATTATTTTTGTTGTGAACTGAGAAGTGAACTCACAATCTCAAAATATTTTTTAAAAAACCACTGATGCATATTCCAAAGATCTTCGAGCCCCAAAAAATGCAAGAAAGCACAATTCTTCTTTTCATCGTAATATTGACTATCACCTATTCTAGGCAGGAATTCAGTTCATAAATAGCTTGTGTGAATCAGCTAAGAAACAACATCTTTAGGATTTCAATTTTCCAATGCTGTATGAGCTCAACTTCAGAGAGGAGATCATTGTTCATGAAAGGCCTTTGCCAGTTAAACCTTCAACAACACAAGATTAACAATAAAAAGCCATATTGCATGTAGAATACCAGACGAGCACATGAGAGCTGATACCTGGTGTAGTCCAGCCAGTGGGTGCTCTCCAGGGTAGATAACCATTTGTCATCAGGCACAGACACAGATGTGGAGATGTCTAGGAATCAAAGCAGACAGATACAGATCATGTTGAGACATTTGTTATCACAAAAACTGCTTAAAAGCTTTCAAAGGGTCTCTGCATGGCATGATTTGAAGGTCAGAAGTGGGACACAGAAGCAAACAAAACAATGAGGTTAGACACTGATGAAGATTTTTCTTATCTGTTCATTATTTATAACATGTTTCTAAAAGCTTTTAAGATCACCGTGTCTTATTCCAGGACTCTCATAATGTCTGAAGTCTCTTCTCCATGTTACAAGTTTCTTACTAAGATGTCTGTCTTTAAAATGTGTGAATAAAACAATCAAACACCAAGTGGAATCAACTCAGTTTCAACTGTGTACTTTTAAAAACGAAATACTGCGCCTGTTTCTAACAGAGCAGTATGACATAATTCACACTTCATTTCACACCAAAAGACAGTCCACCCCCTTAAAATGAATCATGCACATCTTAAATGGAACTCTAAATGCATGATCCACATCATCTCAGAGGGACTGTTTTTGATTGCAATGAAATGCATCTACTCGTTTTAATAACTCAAAGGCCACTGCCGGTACATCTGAGTGGCTGTTTTTAACATGACATTCCTCTGAGCTGTGACGCTCTCTCACCCACAAAAGATAAAACACAGAGCTGACAAACGTGTGAACCCTGATAATCAGTGACCTTTACACATTGTTGGTGTGCGGGAGAGAGCGAGAGGCACACTGAGAGTGCGCGCTAGTGTGAGAAAGGTCAGCATTTCAGTTCCAGGGCCGGTGGTTGCAGAGGGCCATGAGTAGTTTTTGTCATCTCTCTGTTTACCCAACCATGGAATGTGCTGTGTGTGCTTACAGGACAGAAACAGCAACAAAGACCCTCTGACAAAGCCCCCAAAACAGTCCTACAAACCAGTATAGAAATCAAATGTTGATAAAGAGAAGCAAGAATTTTGAATAAATTCAGAATAATCCACAGTGACTTGAATGACTCCCTCAATATGAATGAATTACAATTGTTTGATGAAATCAGAAGGTTTAGATATTTTTGTCATGCCAATTTCCAGTCAAGGTGGGCGTAGTCACCGTGAAGTCACCTGTTTGTAATAGACTACCATTTAAAGCCACAAGTTTGGCATTTTGATTGGGCCGTCTTGTTTACTTGGTACAGTCTAGAAGTGTATTGAATTCACATGAGGAAAAAAAACATGAGAAAAAAGAGATACCAATGCCTCCAAATCCCAACAGAAGCTTTCATTTAGATCACTTAAGTAGCACACATTCCTACACTGTTTAGTTTAACTGTTTAATTTTGGTTTGAAACATGGGGAGATTCTCGTGTCTTTAAGTAACTTGGATGGTCTTCTTATTAGTTTGTTGACTTTGTGCAGGCAACTTAGATCTTTGCAGTTCAGACACAACAATAACAATAAACAATAATCTTGACTGTTGATGGAGAGATGGACGGAGGATAAGCAGCCTGTGAGTGAAGCCAAAATATTTCAACCTCTGTATGCTGACTGGCTGAAGCATAGGTCATAAACACCCCTCTCCTTCAGACTGTTAAATAAATACATTTTGCTTGCTTTTCAAATTAAGTCACCAGCACAATATGTCAGCGCCTTTCTGGGGTATTTTAGCCTCACTTTTGTACAACATAAGGAGACGTACTGTCCATGCTAATATACAGTCAATGGCGTAGCCCCATTTATACAACAAAACTGGCATATACAAGGTTAATATAACCAGTAGACTCCAATGACAGAGAAAGATATGGATGTTTAATAACTAAAAGCAAGGGACTCCATAGTTAGACCTTCCTTTATTAATCTGTCAGCGTCTTCCTCTATGAATTCATCTTTTTTGATGTCTTTTTTGCGTTTTAATCTTTTATTGTGAAGCCCTTTGTGACATATGTTAGATAAATAAATTAACTATAATGCATTTAGTATTTTTGGTGCAATGCGTCAATGCATGTTGATGAGGTATTGTATGTGGATGCATGTGTTTGTCTTGTTCTCACCTCCCAGACAGAGGGCCCGCAGGCGGCTGTGTGCCAGCTGGATATCTGCAGGTGAGGGCAACTCCTCGCCAAGCTCCACCACCACACACAGAGAGGACTGACAACCAAACAGGATCAGCTCCAGGTTTCTACAGAACAGCAGGAGAATAGCTGTTAACACACCGAAACACGCTTTGATTACTTTGTAAACAAGTTCCCTTTTCCCCCCTCATGGTGGATTCAAAATCTGTCTCACTACCCAGGAAGTCATTTTTTAATTCTATCAGAATGAAAGATAGTTAACAAATGTACCCAAAGCCATACCATCTAATTTAATTTTACCATGTTGAATGAAAAAATAATATCCCCTGTCTTCAGTCTGTTGTGGTAGCACAAAGCTGTGGTAGCTGCTTTAGAAATGTAGAGACACACTCTCTGAAGTGACTTTAAATCCAACATGTTATTGGCACCATGTTGGCAAACTGGTACCTTAAATTAATTAAGTGATGTGACTGCTGAAGTAAAGAAAATAAGATGCAACATGAAACAAACTTTGATGACGTGGGGGGCTTCTTGGTGCAGCAGCAGTATATTTTAATTTGAACAATACATAGGATGTTTCTACCGAACAATAAGATTCCCACAGCAGCTTTAAGGGATACAATGAAACCAATGATTAGTTAACTGTAACCCAATGTTTTGCCTTATCATATTTAAAGTCAAACCCACTGGGAACAGTGCATCTTACCATTTTATGTGCAAACTAAAATCCATTTAGCAAACATCAAACACACACACACACACCTAATGTCGTCTTTCTCATGGTAGATGTTGTTCTGGAAGCTGGCCATTCGCAGCAGATCGCTGCCTCGAGGGTGTCGCCAACACCAGCGCTGCAGCACAGAACACAGTTTCATCCTCTTTAATGACACGTTCTGCAGTGAGAATATTCCCTCAAGGCTTCACCACATCTGTGCTCATCGTGTAATTTGTGTCTGAGGTATGATAATAAGAAGGAAAAACATATCTAAAGGATGACTGCAGTCAAAATGTGCTTTCTATTACAGCACATATTGCACACTTGGGAAACACAAGTGCTCATTAGAGGAATTTAAACTTTTTGTTTACTTGTTGTGAAACTCTGCGTCTCTTTCGTCAAGCTTGAAAACAAACTGATGTAAGTTTCAGCATGTCGGTCTGATTTAGTATTAAATTGTTTATCTTATTGCAGGACTGTTGGTCCCAAACCTGAAAATGTTTTTCAATCTCAGGACAACTACTAGCATTATTCAAAAGTTTCTCGATGCTAAGTGCACTCACAGGGATGCGTCCTTCGTTGAAGTGGGCGAAGCTTTTCTTCAGCTCGGTGTCTAAAACCTTCTGTGGAACCACGATGAACCGTGACAAGCTGACAGGAGAGAAAAACATGATCGTTTTTATTCTAATGTAAAAACAAGAAGATGAAAGAAAGGATAGATGCGGATGAGGGGTCTTCTTTGAGTATTCATCCATGGCTTCGCCTGGTATTCTAAATTTTCTAAAAATCCTTTCTTTTCAAGGATTTGCTGCCTGATCTATTCATACATCCCCTCCATAAATGTGTTACAGGGAGATAAGTAAAAACAAAGCGGGTGGGAGTTTACCTGGTGGACATCTCAAAGCGGTCATTGACTGAGCTGACCCTCCACCCCGTGGCCCCGCACCGCTCCAGCTCTTGCTCCCAGTCTGAGACAGACTCATACCAGTTCATGCGGGCATTTCGAGGACGGTTGCTTAGAAACTGCTTCATTTCTGGAGGAGGAAAAGTGAAAGAAAATAATTCGAAGACTGTTGTTGAGATGAGACACAAAACAGATTTTGTCAGATAACATGATGCTCATGATGCTTCGGAAGGCCGAAGCGAGAAGCATAGTTTAAAGACACTAAAAATCAATTCTAGAGAAAAAAAACAGGAAACAAACACATTTTCTTAAGAGAAGAATCAAGGGGTGACAATTCAGAGAAACACAACATTAGGCATGTTGAGGTATAAAGCAGCTGCAGAGAAATGATAAATGGTTGTTAAAATGACAAACAATGGTATGTTTTTTTGTATCACGAGAGGAGCTAAGTGAAGATTTTTTTATTTTTCTCTGATTCTCTTTGGATTTATAAATATATATTTACATTTAATCACATTTCTACAATTGCAATATATATTTTTTATCTGTGCAATATTTTTCTGCTCCACTATACATTTATCTGACTGTGAAATTTACATCGGCGGTCATGCCTTTACAATCATTGTTTTTTTGTTTTTTTTAACCATGTTACTGTGATGCCTGAACATTGTGCTCTTACAGTATGTTGAAGCCCTTCCTAATTCAAAAGACAACACAAGCTTTCTATTCTAGTCTATTCAGTTCATTGGACAAAAAAACAATCTAAATATCTCAATTCAACTCAACTATATTTAGATTTTACAATTTAGAAGGTGACTTTTAGAACATGTTACTGGAATTCTTCTCTTTTTTTACGACACTTTGCAGACCATATCATTTATTTAACCGTTGGGGAAATAACGGGTAGTTCACATCTTGGGCAAGATGTATTAACCCTTTAAAACAGAATAAGAAATGGCTGTCCACTGAAATATTCAGCAGGCAGGAGCAGCTGACTGTGAGACATCTTTTAGGAAACTCAGTCTGAGCTCACTCTTCTTTTTATGCTTCTTTAAAGGGGGAAACCAAGACGGCAAAAAAGACATATTTAAAATAGTTTAATATACTGAAAAAAGGGACAAGATAAGAAGACTGTATGTTCATAAGTGACTGTGAGAATTAAATCTGAGGAACGTCTGTCTGTACAAATGTGATTGCATCGTTTGTAGACTAAAAATGTTGTACATTCAGCGGTCAGAAAGCATCGCACTGACCAAACACAAACACACACACACACACACACACACACACACACACTGCAGACACACTTGACCCTGGGGGCAGAGTTGAACTGCAGGTCATCTAGAGATTTGTTTCAGATGGGGGGGGGGGGGATGCATTATTTATCTGACAGCTGACAGTCACCACAGCCTAGTCAGCCTGGCGTAGCTTTAACATAGCATAATGTACTGTACAAACAGGCTCACATTACTCTATATGGTCGATGGGAGCAGCCATGTGTTCGGTCACAACAGAGGAGAGGGGTTCTTTATTTTGTTGGCGAGTTGTATATTGTGTTAATTGGGCTGGAGTCTTTCTCTCCGACAGCACGTCATTACATTCAAATATGGTGTCTTATAAACTGAGCTTTTCAATCACTGTCAAAATCAGACCTTGAACATTTTAATAAGCCTCGCCTCAAAACCGCCGGAGAGATTTCCCCACATCTGGTCATGGTTTAAATTTTCTATTTTTCATCATGTCATCATAGAGGGGAATGTTTCCAAATTTGCAGACCAAAGAGGATTTTAGCTTACAGCACAAGAACATGTTTGCTTCCTGTTTAATAATCGCTCCAGTTTTTAGACTTTCAGACATCACAGTCTCAAAAATAGAAGAACAGAAACAACAATAGATGAAACAAACCTGAAGCAGAGACTGAAAGACAAACAGTGATCATAGTGTGGGGTACATTTTCTCTCAGGACCGGAAAAACAACACTCAGTGAGAAGAGAAGAGATGAAGGCACACGAGGAGAGGAAAATTCAAGCTTCAGAAAAGAAGAACATCACATGGCTAACACTTTCACACTGCGCCTCTGATCCATGTGGGCTTCTGATTCTCACTTTCACTGAGCTGTTATTTCTGTGAATATTCCTCACAGTGGAACAGGCACGGCGAAACAGCTAAGTGATTAAGAGATTTACAAATGAATATAAAAGATGATCAACTTTCAGTCACTTAGGTGCCATCACCTTTCAAATATACACCAACAGGTCTAAACGGCTTCTAATATCAGGTCATTTCCCACTATCAACTGTGGATTGTCATTGTCCATTGATTTTGGAAAAAAAGACGCTGGCTGCTAGGTGGCCACGGGGCCTAAAGTAGTCTACTTTTACCATTATATCCAACCAGCATGGCGTTCACATGTGCAGCTCAAAAGTTTCGGGACATTTTCAGGAGTTTTGTGTATTTGTGAACACAGCAAAAGTTCAGATTGAACAGCCAAATCTGATTTGACTGGCTAAAGTCTGAGTTTGTTGAAGCCTAGTACCCAAAGAAAATCGTAAAAACTAAAAATGTGTAAGCTATCTGAAGTATCCCTCTGGGGTTTTTCCGTTACCTATACAGCTATAGGGTGATAGACGAACTGATTAAGAGACGTATCAGTGCCAGGAAGAGAACGAACGGCCTGTATACATTAAGGCTGCATACATTAATCCACTCACCTACACTCCCCAGAGCGGCGTTCTGGAAAGACAACACTGACCCTGGTTTGAGAGGCTGGTAGGTCTTGGCGATGGTGTAGGTTATCTGAGGAGGGAAACCACAGAGAGAGCACATCAACATGACAAAGGTCGTCAGCTTTCAACATCAACGCTCTTCAGAGTCATTGATCCACGGTCTATGGTTAGGGTCAGCTCCTCTATGCAGATATGTATCTAAGCTCTGAAATAAATAATGATCAGCATGACAGTAAGCAGAGCTTTGAATCTGAGCCAACACACACACACACACACACACACACACACACACACACACACACACACACACACACACACACACACACACACACACACACACACACACACACACACACACACACACACACACACACACACACACACACACACACAGTGAAATATGCAGCTGTAAGCAAATATTTACTAACTACAGTGCATACATCTCTTGGATCAAGAGCTGATCGTTAAATAGAAGTAAAAATGCAGTTTCAAAACTGATGTTAAAGACTAGCAGATCAAATAAAGTCCCTTTTAAATTCTCTGTTGGGGCTCTGCACACACAAGTTTGTTTTTGTAAACCTGAATCAGACCTAGTCATGCTCAAAAGTAGATGAATACATTCCTAAACCTGAGAGAGTGGCACCTACCTCGAGGACTTGTGGGTCAGGAGTGAGGCGGTCAAACAGGAAGCAGACGACTCGCAGGTCCCTGCAGTAAAGCACCAGCTCCTCCGGAGTGAACTTCAGAGAGGAGTTTGGTGTTACAAGCTTGGTCCTGTTCGGGCCCACTGCAACACAGGAGGGGAACGAGTTGTAATTAAACATTAAACAGAGAAACAGGTCAAGAGCCAGAGAACCCTGGAGTATAGATTACTTCCATACTTACAGACTGACAGTATGTAGGTCAGCACTCTAACATACAGTATGTAAGGTGTACATCTAAACTGCATTATCCAGCTGTATTCATGATCTCAAGGAATACATTGTATGACTTGTATGACTGACTAGTGTTAATCTTTCTTCTATTGTGACCAGATATTTACCCCTCAGTTTTTTTTCCCAACAAAGTGGCTCAATGACTGGTTGCTGTGGTATAAAATCTCCAGTGTTGTTGCTATGGTGACCACGTGTGCCATCAAATCGATCGGATTTCTTACATCTTAAGAATTACAACCTGCATGCACGAACAGAGTATGTAGTCTGTACATGTTGCATTACCCTGCATGCATTCATGATCTCAAGGAATAGGTTTGGTGACTCTATGAAAGCATCATGTTTGGATGTTCGTGTCATTTCTACATTCTTCAGTGATCTTGTGGATTTTCTTGAATCAAACATCACTGTATATGGCCATCTTTTTTCTACAACAACCAGTATTTACATCTCAATATAGCAGAGATAAGTAATTTTTCAGTGTTGTTTCTGCATGGCTGTTCTGATCATTGGACTCAAACAAAATCAGATAGTTGTACCTTTTATATTTTGGCTGATATCTTATTCTTCATATTGTGAAAAGATATTTGCCCGTATGTTTCTTTTTCAAACAAAGTGGCTCAATGACTGGTTGTTACTATGGCGACCGCATGTGCCGCCAAATCAATCACATCTCCTACATCCTTGGAATTAGAACCAGAATCCCTTTTAGATCCAATTAATTTCAATCCTTCTAAAATCAATAAACCAGAAGTTAACAGTATAGCTTTAACATGACATGGAGTTTCATACCAATGGTTTCACAGCAAGAGGCGTGATATACAGTATACTAGTCTGTGATTGGACCCAAACAAGGAGTGTAGCATCAACGTAATAGTGGCAAATAAATCTCCAGCCATTAAAGTAATGAAAGACATTCTCTGGAAGGCTTCACTTACCAACCACAACCTTCTCTATGGACGCCAAAGCCACATCATGATCCCCTAAAAGCACTGGGTCTGCATTGTCCTGTATCGTGAATGTATATAACAACAGAGACACACATTACAGTAAATGTTCTTTCTGTTTCACAATGTCATTATTTACACAGACAATCACATCAAAATCTTAAACCATGGTAATAAAAAAATAAGTACAGCTGTTTGGAAGGACTCACGTCAGGTTTGGGACTGTCCTGGGGCACGAAGGCCACTCTGAAGTGGGTACAGAAGAGGGTCCCAGACACCCAACCTCTTCCTTCCCTGGCAGACAACTTCTTCCTCACCATGACCGCTCTCTGAAGCACACACTCGCCTAGTGGGGACAAAAGAAATGGAATTGATGGGTAATGTAGTCAAGAGGTTCTTGTTTTGTAAACGTTCCATGGAAATGTGGTACTGAGTGCAGGAATTGTTCAGGCAGGTTCATACTGAATAGATTACAGGGAGTGGGTTCAAAGATATTTTTATGAAGTAGTTTTGTAGTATGTCTTAAGTATTGCTAGATGAGCAGGGAGGAGCAGGAAGTACAATTACAACATCAGCTTACTGATAACAGTAATTCCCATTTTCAGAGTGCCCTTTCGCAGCAGTGCTGTAAACTAAGCTCAGCCGTCATCACGTCTTTTTACATTCATATCGATTCTGCAACGGCGTAATAACGGTGTCCTAGTCTGTGAATTCACATTGCATGTCACAAAAATATCAGTGAAAATGTAAACTATAAAAGTACAGTAAGATGAGTATGATTAAATAAGCATAGACACAAAAGCAATTTCAGTAGACATTAATAATTTATAAAAAAACATATTTGAAGATGGATAAGTACCCCCTGATCAGTTTGAAACATTTTAGTAGTAAAAAGAAAAGCCTCATTAAAAAGGTCAAATGCAACACTGGGCTATCAGTGCAAAAATACAGACCTGAAAATAAACACCTTGTAATTAAAACAAGCTAGAAGGTGTGGTGTCTTTATGAAGCTGGTTGATATCGCCTACCAAAAAAGGTTTTGTGCCTTGAAAGGGATTAACATGAGCATTAAAAAGTATTCATCTTGATACAGATGATTTTGTACTCTGTGATTGACTTCCCAGTTCCCTCCATGTATGCGGCTGTTTTGCTGCTATGTGGGAACCATGAATCTTTTATTTCTTGCTTTTCTTCTGTCATTCGATCATCATTGCTCAGTCGTAATTTTGTAAACAAAAAAGCAGAAACAGGCTGGTTGTATTTGTTGAGGCAGTTGACACATTGCAGCAAGAAATGACGCACTGAAATAAGTGTCAAAAATAAAATGTGATCCATTCACTTACATTTGAGCAAAATTATCATAATATGTTCTGATGATTGTGTATGACTGATTAAAAAATATATATGATTTAAATTTTCTAAATTACTCCTAGGGAAACAATTCTTCTTTATTTCTTTGCTATATTTGTTTATTTTCAAAATAATTTAACAGTTAAGGTTACTTGACTATAAACTCTTTTCAGGACTCTTGAAATAGTTAATCGATCCCGTAGTGACTGTGTGATGAATCTTTGTCCCCAGCAAAGCAGTAAAGACAGCTGAGAAAGCATCTGAAATTCCAGGACAAAAGCTTCCTAAAACAAACCTTGTCGCCCTGAAAAAAATCTACTGCACACAAACACAGATGTTCACAAACATTCTCAAAAGCGGAAAAAAGGAAAACACTTTCCCCAAAACACACACACAGCAGTGAGACAGCATTTCTGAACAGACTCCTGCAGCAATACAAAGACTATGCCAGCTAGGCCGTGGGTTTCCATGGCAACAAAGTCCAGGACAGGATAGACGTGGAAAAAAATGGCCTTTTTGTGCACAACAAGTGGAGGGTTTAGCCGGACACATTGCATGCAAATGTTTTTATACTCGCTCGGAATACCGTGAAATAAAACAGAGAAATGCTGCTGGTTCCTCGGAAAAAAATAAAAGATTCTGAGGAAACAAAATTCCTTTCCTGCACATGTGGAAGAAGCTAGTCCAGCATTACAGCTGAACATAAAAGATGAAAAGTTTCTGCAGAACGCCTTTACTTGCTCTTTGCCAAATGAATGTTGAGAAGAATACCACAGCACCAACAGGAAACAGTCATTTTCATGTAACACTTGTTTACACCGTGAGAGAGGGAAGAGGAAGAAGAGCCCTTGATTTAACACTATCATTTGCTGACTACACAAGAGGAGTTTAAAATGGGTGTGCACTATGATTATGCTTTTGCCTCTCTATTCAGCCTCTAAAACGTTGCATAAAGAAACCCTACGCTGACAGCACTGATCATTTAAACCTGACCACACATGAGCCAGCCGAGATTCCAGATGCTTAGAACAGTAAAGTGAAGCCTTAAGCACGCTGAGAGCTCGTCTTTCAGACGACAATCTGTGGCTTTGAGTGCCTTGTTTTAATGTTTCCCCAGGGTGCATCAGGAACAAAAACATTCCTGTAGCCTCAAGATTTGAGAGCTGAGAGAGAGAGAGAGAGAGAGAGAGAGAGAGAGAGAGAGAGAAAAAAAACACAGGGAACCAGAGGCTTCTGGGCCGATTTTCACTCTTTCAAAGGAAATAAAAAGTTTGTGTTAGAAGGTGCTTCAGCCCAGCGTGAGTCAACAAGACAAGTGAAGGTGTTTACGAGACCGTTGTCCTTAAATCAAATAAAATCTTTTATGTTCTTCCTACAGTGCTCCAGTGTTAAAGTACATGTTGTACTTGCACAGTAAAGTCCAAGTACTTTCCCAGATTGATACCCAGGTTTTTAAGGTTATAAGTGTGACAGTTTGTGTATAGAACAGATCACTAATATTTGGGACATCTTGGCATAATTGTTTTACCAAACACTTAACCTTTCTCAGTAGTTGTGGCTAACAGTTAACAGTTATCAGACACAATAACACAATAGTAGCATCTGATCACCACATTCATGTGAAAGCTATTTCTTTTTGCTTCAAGCAAAGAGCAGCAAGCTAAAAAAAAAAACCTGTCGACCAACCGACTGCTGAAACATAATTTGTGGACTTCACATTCCCAGTAGTTTTGAAAGCCAATGGCAGCTTCAAGAATGCCAGATACTTAAATCTGACAGCATTAGTTGGCGCCGGATAGCCAAGCGGTTATGTTGCATGCTCCATGTACTGAGGCTATAGTCCTCATCGCAGGGGCAGTGGGTTCAAATCAATGAAGGCAAAGGACCCCAACAATCACTTTGACAGCATTACAAGGATGAAAGGTTGCTAAAATAACAAGTTTGGTTGGACTGAATGGTATAAACAAAATCAAGGCACAAATCTGCCATACATGGTTTGATTACAGAGACATCAAGCATTTACTCACATTTATTTGGCTGTATTTGAACAGTAAGGGCTCCACCACACCTTTGGACCTGGTAGTTTAACCGTACCCGCCAAAATTCAAATAATTCAAACCATTTACAGTAGATTAAATCAGTTTCCCTGAAACACTGGGAAAGGGTTAGACTTCAAGTTTCAGGATGTTGTGTGTTTTAAGAATGCCAAGTCGTTTAAAAAGTACACCATCTGAAAGCATTTGTAAAGTTTTTGCGTGTGTTATATGCTGATAGGGATAAAAACAAGATTATTTTCCCCTGCATTACGTGTTTACCGCCTTTATGTTTCAGCTGCTTCTGTTGACGTTGTGGTCACCGACTGAAAAGAGAGCGACCTGAAGGATCCGCCCTGAGAAGAGTCTGCTGAGAAAGATCTGAACCACATGCTCTCAGCCGGACTTTTATCTGTTTCCAGCAACATTTGGTCCTTGTTTTCAGCTATGATGCACACAGAGAGGAAGGTCTCTGCCTTTCTTAGCCCACAGGAAGGACAAGTAAATACCACAGATGGGTTACCTTTGGTTAAATCTGGGGCTAGAGTTAAAAGTATCTTGACACACTCACAGCAGATGGGGACATTTCCTGCACATGTGACGGTCAGAAGAGTTTTACTGTACGTCTGAGGACTTTCTCAATTCAGATTTTTTTTAGTCAAAACAAAGTACAAAGAACTGCGACCTTCCCACTTTGTGTGACGTTACTACCACAGATGGTGACAGCAATTTCAAAATGTAAAGAATATAAAGTCAGCTTGTCATATTATACATCCCTTAGGTAAGCCAGTCTCTTTAAAGGCTGTTCAGTTTTAACTCGGTTACACTGAAATAGCTGAATATGAAAATGATAGGAATGCTATACTAATTTACAAGTATATATCAGATATAAACATTTCTTTTTGTATTTTCACACATGCACAACAAATATGTTCAGAGAGTGAGTTGCTGTAAGCGGCCAGCCCTCTACTGTAGTATCTGTGTGAAGTCAGGGGGAGCTGACGTGTGAATACTTCAGGTTATATTAAGGAAAATTCACCATGAGCAAGCAGGCGGAGTTGATGGTGTTTACATCAAGTGATTGTTGCGATTGCCGTATGCCAGTAGTTCTTTTGCACTCATTCATTGATACTGTGGATATGTCCAATAACACATAGCGTTGATATTTCAATAAAAATAAACTAATTACAGGGTTTCAGACTCTATCGCTTTATCTGCCATCTTGGTTCTTGCAGCGTCTTTTTCAAGACTCATTCCCAAACTTCATGCTGTGAGGGACATGTGTGAATAAGCAACTCAGGGGTATTTCAGGGGCTGACCTGAAATTTAATAGAAAATTTAGAACATTTCAGGAGTGCATGTGTGACATTTTTTTTTCCCGTTGTGGGAATTAAACTACAAAACACACCCACAAAAAAGAGAATGTAATACTTTTCAGTATCAGGATAGAAACCGAAGTATAGAAATATGGATTCTCTGGTCTCTTGTCCATCAATCAGTAAGAGATAAAAGCTGATTGACAGCCCTTTAATCCCACAGTAACAATAGAATGTGAAGAAAAAAGGGATTGGGAAGTTGCTCTGAGGGGGGTCCTGGCCTCTAATCATTGTGTGTGAATGGACAGTACACCCCCTCCCCCCACTCGCAGCACTGAAAAGGTACATGATCTACCTATGGCTTTCGGAGCTGTCCTGACCTGTTTGCCCTCCTGCAGGCCGGTTCGGTTTCTGAGGTCCTGTGTCCTGGTGTCACATGAGAACGCTGTGCACGCGCAGAGCTGCACGGTAAGTACTGGGAGAAAGGTACAACTTCTGCAGAAATATTTCCGATTTTGGGATTTATTTGTTTCTTAACTGGTCAGTGGTTCTAGTTTGAGACGGAAAAACCTGCTTTATCCTACCATGCAGCAACAGCTTCATTGTGTTGTTACTGATATGAGAACTGACGATACTATTCTAACAAAGTGTCAACAAATGACCCATCCTTTTTCAAAGCGTGTCAGGGAGACAGGGAGAACGAGCGAGAGTCCACAAGTGCAACGTGAGCCTTTTCACTCGGTGCCGTAACACTCACTCGCGTCTCCTTTGTGTCTGAAAGTGAACTTGTTCTCACAAATTGTCTCAACACTTACTCTGCAGAGCGTGAACACATCCAAAGGATAGATTTCACTGCCCAAAATCTGTTTCATGATGTGTCCAAAAAGGAATAAAATGTTACATTTACAGTAGACTAATAGTTATTTTAGCTTAAAATGACGATAAGGTGGGTCTCAATAGAGAAAAAAAGAGAAAATAATGATTGTAAAAACCCAAATATTTCTGCCAAGACACATCGATCTTCTTTTTTCTCTAAATATAAAACAGGTTTTCATCTACAGCTGTATTTCTAATCTGCCTGGAATGGAGCGAGAGAGAGAGAGGACAGAGAAGAGAGAGAGGGGGGAACAGTGAGGCGGTGCTGGAGATGGAGATGAGGTTGAAAGCCAGCAGAGGAAAAACGTAAAGTAAAGACAGTCGACATTTCTCAGTGAAATGTTAAGAGCCAAGAATAGGATCTGTGTGTGTGTGTGTGTGTGTGTGTGTGTGTGTGTGTGTGTGTGTGTGTGTGTGTGTGTGTGTGTGTGTGTGTGTGTGTGTGTGTGTGTGTGTGTGTGTGTGTAAAACCGGCTGAGTCTGGAAAGTATTTGATAAAAAGACACTGCTGGAAAATAAATTAGGCTGAGTAAGTGAATGAAATTGAGGAAGGAAGTGTGTGTGTTTCTGAAGAGCTTTTGTGCACGCTCTAATGTGTGTATGTGTGTGTATAGTATGTTTGTGTATGATTATGAAGGCAAGTTGATGAAAGACAAGACAACTAAAACATTAAATTACTACAAAAAAGCAAGATATAAAATACATGAAGGTGAAGGAAGGCTGAGTTGGAAATGGGCCAAGAGAGCATCTGACTATTTAATAAGCTTCCCTCACAGACACACACACACACACACACACACACACACACACACACACACACACACACACACACACACACACACACACACACACACACACACACACACACACACACACACACACACACACACACACACACACACACACACACACACACACACACACACACACACACACAGTAGTCAATCTGCTGTGAGAGAGTGCCGTGAGTAACTGCTTATATGCAGTGTTAAAGATTAGCCTGTCTCAGATGAAGGCTTTCTGGTCTGCTTGAACTATGAAAAGCTGCTGCTGGGTGTTGCAGAGTCAAAAATATGAGCAGAGTCAGCTTAGGTGGATAAATCAGACTGCAGCAGCAGAGTTTGTCTGTGCCCTGCTCCATTCAGCCCGATCACTTGGGTTAAGAGAATTGACTTATCAGGCTACATTTTCACAGGAGCAGGGTTATTATATTTAGGGGTAACTTGTTATATTTGGGGGTAACTGTTAATTCAAATGTATCTCATCTGAAGGTGGAGACAAAGTCTGTGCTGTGCTGCAGAGAAGTCCAAGTCTAGACATCATACTGCATAAATTAAGAAAATATCGTTCTTTAGTACAGATCAAAGATACACCGTTACAATAAACACAATAATCATCTGTTTTCCAATGAGAATGATGTAAAAAAAAAAATAAAGGCCTTTAATTATTACAAATCATATACCATTATTACTTCATCAGTGGTGGGAAACACCATCCTTCAGTCCTCCTTGCATATTAACGTCCATGCCTGTGCTTAAAGTGGTTGCACATTGCCCTGGTAGATATGTCATATAACTTCATCTCCATTTTAGAGATCAAAATACTGACAAACAGCGCCGCACTTCGGTATTCTTCCACTGCCCTGTTGTTTACTTCCAGGTCATAATGCAGCATTAGGCAAGATATCAATCATTAACGAATAGGGAAGACAATAACACAGGTACAACTTCTTTAGGTCAACAGTGAATACACAACAGTGTCTGATAATTTAGTCATGTACCAGTATGTACTAGTAGTTGAGGTTGTGAGGCTGAAAGCAAAAGCTTAAATTCTGCACTGAATCTAAAACTGTTCTCATGTTGTAGCTGTTGTAGCTCTGCAAAACCATGTCGAGTCACGTACAACCAAACAATGTTTGAGACACATTAGCTACTTATATTTATCAATTTTGTAAACATCAGATCGTATTTCATAAGAAAAAACACTGATCTTAGCTTTGTAAGCGTTAATCGAGTCTCTCAGGGATCTTTAGTGTGTTAAGCCTTTCAGTTGTTTTTCCGTCCAGAAGGCAGAGAACCTGCTGTGACATTCCTGCTCCAGGTGTGTCCACGATTGCAATATGGGAATTTCAAACCGCAGAGAATAATAAAGCAGCATTTTTTTGCCTGAGTGTTACGGCGTGTTAATACTTTCTGTGATCCTGCAGCAGCATTAAGGTTGTTAGCTCACAGTGGTGCTATTAGGTGTTGTATTATTTAATGCTTTGACCTGTTCGCTGTGTGCTTCTGGCTGCGACGTTGGGCAGCAGCAGTCTGTTTGTTGCTACAGTAGCTCTAGTTACTTGTTTAGTCAATGAAAGATGTGGACATTTGTCAAACATGACAATGTGAAGCTTATGAAGTACAAAGAAAAATGGTGATTTAAATATACTTTAATATTGTTCACTATAATTAATATACTAAGCTAAACGGCACTGATATGGTTTTAAAATACACCCCTATACTTAAACATTACCATTGTGCTGCTATTTGAAACATCATATTTTTAGACAGCAAAAAGAAAAAACTCTACAGCTAAAATTATACTTTATCAAAATAACATCCAACAGTAAAAAATGCTTCGTGGTCTCCTTTTTCTGAAAATGACTTGAGACATACTCAGACTTGAGCCACAGTTTGTCGTGAATATTTCTGCTTGAAAACCAACAACACCACCCTGTTTGAAGGCACTATACGCCACATTAAGGGCAATCTTACCTGGTAGACAGCGCAGCCCGAACACATCTCGACTCCTTGCGTTAACCCCACTCTGACTGAGCATCCTCTCCTGTTAGAGAAAGAGAGCAGACATGGACATCCTTTAATCCCTCTTCTTATCAATGCAATTGTCTTTAAATCACCTATCATTGTTGAACACCTGAGACGCCTTGTTCTTAAAAGAGCTGTCTGAGATTTGGGAGCAACGCTTCCTTTTTGACCTTGGGTTACACGAGAACACAAGAATTCATTTCAAACTAGGCTTATCTAAAAAGTTAAATTGACCTGAAGGTGAATTCCTGCAACATTTTGTTGGATGTCCAATGAGTGATGATTGTGAGTGTAGTCTGTGCTGTACTGACTGAGAAAGCTGAGTTTGTCTGGTATCAGAGCAATGCAGACAGTTTCAGCTGATATCAGCCCTGTTCACAGAACCGATGTCAGTAGCTGATTTAATCTCTTGTACCAATTTGATGCTGGCATCTAGTGCACCTTACTACTGATTCAGAGAAGAGGTTTTTTTATTGGGAAGAGGAAGTCATCTGTTGGACAAACTCTGATATGTTTACTGATCTGTTCAACTTGAACATTCTGGGAGTCTTACACCAAAATAAGTTGTGAAAAAACACTGTTATCGGCTCTGCTTTTCACAAACGATGCATCTCTAATTATGATGCATTATGCACCGGCAGCTGCAGCCTCACTGTCATGCATTTCTTTGGCACAACACTTTGTCTTGTATTAATATGCCTAGATATTCAGGTCAGCCAAATCACAGTGGAATGTAGTCACATTTAAATAACATCTTCCCCACTCATATTTTGGGATGCATCTTTGCTGTCTTTAGTCCAGTTTTGTGGATAGTTTACAACCCATGCGTATAAAGAGACTAGAATTCCAGGCTAAAATAGACTGTAGAGTTTCCAGGGCACAAACAACATCAAATTTAAGCACTTGTTTCAGAACAACATACTTTGCAGCTGCTCACAGAGACACAAATAACATCTGTAACAACTGCAGGGGATTTAAAAACAACATGCTGAACTCAAGAAGTTAGGGTTAAGGTTGCTAATCTTCAACATGTCCCTTTAAATAAGATTCTAAATTGGTGCTGATCTTCTCATCCGACCTCTGATAAGACAACAAATAAGTAAATTAACAAAATTGCCAAACTAATGATACATGTGAATCACTTGAGTTAATAAAAGTTTGTAGTATTATGTAGTCAGTGTTCATTTGAAGGGAATAGTGGTTTGGTTTATTTATTATCAAAGCCAAAACATTTTTTAAACATTTTCATTAAGACATAAAATAAACAGGAATCACTAGTAAACACACGGACAGAGCCTGATGTCACAGTTAGCCGTGTTGATGATGTTTGAATTCAAGCTCTGCCTGCTTTTCTCTTCAAAGTCCGGCTCGTCTCAATGGGCTCATTTTCAAAGACAAAGGGGGGAAAGGCCAAGCACACACTTCTCCACAATTCTTAGTCTCCATTTGGCTGTTTGTTCCTGATTTCTTCTATAAAAGACGTTTAGTCTCAAGTTGTTGAGAATCCAACCCCACAGAGCCGCAGAGGTTTCTATAATCAGACTGTGAGCTTACTAGCACATATGCTTCCACTTAACTATACTAACCCCCCTTTGTGAAGACCCATTTACATTAATCGGCTTGAAATCCAATGCCAATGCATGCAATGTGAGAGGACGTTCTGGTTATACAGGTAGTGAAAAAGCTTTATGGTGGGACAGAAATAGAGTTCAACATTCAGAAAAAACTTTACATTGTAGCGCCTCAAACGTCTCTCTCAGCAATTCTGACCCACAATGAAACCATTATAGAGTGTTTCATTTAAAGCACGGGCTCCATCACTTAACACCGGTATTTCTACGACTCAGCAAGGATGTGTGAACAATAACAATGAATCTACTCAGTCGCCAGTGTTGTGCTAGCAGTTTTGCAGTGCGGTGAATTCTTAGTTCAGAGCCGGCTCATTAAAACCTGAGACTATAAGCTTACTGCCCTCCATAAAAAAAAAACAGGGAACGTTCAACAAAGAGGACCTTTGCTACTTGAAAAGGTAGTAAATGTCACTTATTCATAGCCGGTTGTTTTCATTGCATGCGAGAGCTTCTGGATGTTTCTCGAACAAACAAACAAAAAAACACCGTCTGCTGCAGATGCTGTCTGAAAAGAGCATGATGATATCGTAATTTCTATAAGAGTTCCCATTTTCTGATATGGTGGCATATACAGTATATCAAACAACAACATTCATTAAATCTGCAGAAAACCGTTTAATTACCTGCCTGACTTGCCTGTAAACTATTTAAAAGGAAAGATGCAAATGAATTTAAGTATGACTGAGTGAGCCTTGAACATAAATAACAGTAATACAACTCGGTATGGTTTTATCAATGCAAATAATGTGAGCACTAATTAATGTCACACTTGCAAGTTTACTATTATCCAATGTCTCACCATAAAATGTTTACATACTGCTCCAACTTCTGTAATAAAGCTACAAAAATTAGCTAATAGCATTGACAGTTTTCCCCCACATTTTTTATAGAATGTGGCATGTAAAATATAATTTACTTCAAAGATTTAATGACCATATTGAAAAGGTCTGAAAGCTCTCTGTTGGCAAAAACCACTGTGGAAAAAAACAAGCTCTGTTTTATGATAAGGCTGGACACTAAACATTTTACAAGCCTTTGCCTCGGCTTGCCAGGGCATTGTTCATATTTCTTTCTTCTGGCTTTTAAAAATGTCTTACGCTTTCCCTCAGTCTCTCCATCAACACCCACAGAAAACCCACAGCTGAATTCCTCATTCCCCTCTTAAGAACATCAGAGGCTGTTCAGATGAGCTGCTTTTGTTATTCCTTCTCGAACTGTTGTGTCTTACAGCTGTCCTCTGAAGGCTGTCAAGACTGACAAAAGTAGGCCTCAGGGTGTTGTGAACTCGCTCGATAACGCTGCAATGCACAAGGTTAGGCACTACAAGCATTCAGCTGCAGACTGTGTGAAGAGCACGATGTGATAACGGTGATGTGAGTGGAGACGTGTCGGTTAGGAAATAATTTGTGCACATCATAAAAGTGTCAGATCTACAGCGACTGCATGTAAAGGTTTACAAGGTAGTACAAGTATAAAATCAACATAGTTAAGGAAAAGGGGAATGCAACAATACGGCTACGTTATTCTGAGTCATCCCCAGGGCCATGTTTAAGCTGACATTTTACTTTGTGGCTGCGACATCCCAGCGATTCCACTTTCTTTGCTTCTTTTCCCCCTGTTCTGCCTCTTTGCCCCACTTTTGCCCTCCTCCGCTCCCTCCCTTCATCCTCAGGGACAGTAGCCAAGGCTTATTGCAGTTTTCCGTTGCTCATGGCTTCCCCTTGCTACTGCAGCCAGACCTCTGCAGTAAGCGTGCCTGTTCCTGGCTCTGGAACACACTTCTCTTTCCTTAAACAACAGGCTAAAGTCATGAGGGAAGTGAATGAATGGGAGACTTTGAGGGACGCTGCAGAAAAGCAGTGTTTCGTTCTGTTTTGAAAGCATTCCTACTGACAAAGACTATGTTTAGGCCTGTAAAATTCACATTCGTTTTGAGTAACTGTACTAAAGAGGGTTACAACTTGTTTGTTTGTATTGTGCTTTTCATTTTCTCACATGAATGGGAACAGTTTTATGGCATTGTTAGCTGGCTTCATGGGGAATAGAGGTTTGAGTTGGATTTTCTAAATAGAGCTCACTTTGATTTTTTTTCCTCTTGTTGCACTCACAGTAACATAACCACTTTTGTGTACGAAAATAAAATGGACTGAGAACTCTGATCCTCACTTTGCCTGTTTTATAATTCCTTTATCTCTCCTTTTAAAGACCTGCACTGCTGTACTGTATTTCCTTTTACCGAAACAGAACACCTGCCATCAAACATATTGTTGCACTGAAAGCAAACCCCCAAGGGCAAAGCAAAAGGACAAAAACCTGCCTTGAATAAAAATCAGCAGCTCACAGTAGAATGAAAGCCTCAGTAGGAAAATACATGCCCTGTTCCCTGTTCAGTGTAGAAAGAAACTTAATTCAGCCAAAGCTGCATTTTGGTCTGCGATAGGGAACCTTCATTTTCAGAGAAGACTGAAACAGATTTCGACATATAGGGTAAAATAATAAATGAATCTTTCATGAAGTGGGATTGGCATAGTGAATAATTAATGCAAAAAATTCTGAATTGCACTGTAGTGCATATCCAGCTTTTAACCCCATTTCTCTGCAAAGCCTGCAGCAATTGCAACAGCTCTCTCTGCTGTACTGTTTCATTTTAAAACCGTTCTAGAATGGTAGTAGGATAGTATTCACACAGCAGTGCATCAATTCTCATCAGTCCTTCATTACAACACCAACAGTCTAGACTTCTAGACGCACAACAGAAAGATAATTACTGGCTCTTACAGTATCTCTGCTGTTGCATGATTAGCATTTCATTGTCTCATAACATATTTGCATCCACAGCGTCCCTTCCTCTTATTGCTGAATTGCTAAGTGCTGACAGAAGGAAAAGCAGACTGATGAGTCATTTTAAGAACAGGGCTGCAGAGTAAATCCCTTTTTTATCACCAGTTTGATAAGACGCAGTACAACAGACTGCCTAAAACAAAAGGGCCATGCATTCCAAGCAATTGGCTTATCCAATGACTACCTAGCTGGCCATCAGCAGCTTATTCGGTTAAAAATCTTTTTGTTGCAAAGTTAGTGAGCACAATGGCTGAGAGAGGACAAAGGAACATTTGGTTGATGGGGACCTTGAAGGGTAAAGAACAACACGTCAACATTTTGGAATCATTTTTGAATAAAAGGAAAGTTGAAACTAAAATGCAAGCCTCAATATTTTGTGCATTCTTTGCTTAAATTTTGTCAATGCAATATCAAACATGTTTATTGCACATTGCAGGTTTCCTTATAGTGTGCAGGCGTACTTAGAAGTCTCACCCTGGTGGTCACTAAATTCATTTTTTGTCCTCGAAAAGCAAATGTCATAGAAATGTGTGCAATAATTTTGAGAACTACAGTTTGGATAAAAAAGGTTGGGCTGACTGACTAAGATTTCAGTCTTGGCATTTTTGTCACTAGCATGACTATCAAATCAATACAGTGAAAAATACATGTCAGCATTAATAAATAAACTGGAAGAGTAACAGTGCGGCTAACTGGTCAGTTTCCATTAGCCTACATTCACATATCAAACAGTGATTGATTTGACAGCTAGTTGCCATCTGTCACTATCCTGCCTGTCAGAGGAGCCCTGACATATCAGATTCTTCCTCTAAAGGGCAGGAGGGTTGCCTTGTGGCTAGACAGATCATTCTGTGACTCCAAGATCACATGTCTGACTCCCACAACACGGCAGTGTGTACATCACCAGCAGTAGCATTTCTTCCTTTTGGTCTCTGGAGCACACTTACATCTCTAAAACCCCCTTACATTCTCACTAACACTACATGATTGGAGATGAAAGTGTCAGCTAAAAGGCTTAAGAGAAAAATCTACTGCTGGACATGGAACATTATCAGTAGCTGACAGTGTAATCGTCTCTTATATGAAACGTTATTTTGACAGTCCGCTCTGCTCCGACAGCTCATGTCCCAGGAGTAAGACTATCAGAGTCCTTCCACACACACAAAGCAGACAAACGACCTAACCTCTCAAGACCAAGGCCTTTCACAAGTGAATAGTGCCGCCGGTTAATTATCACCCAATGTCAGATCGATACACCCTCTAACAGGACCATAAATCTGCTCTGGCCCGAAGAGGAGTCCATTGTTGTCTCTGTTTAAGCAGTGGAAGCCTCGGAAGCTCTGAGGCAGGCAGTGAATATGATGTCTGGGTCCTGTGGGAGCGGGTGTGGGGGACTGTACTGCTTTGGTCTACTCCTATCAGGCTTGGATATCTACAGTCTCTCTGAATAGAGCTCAGATGAAACCTTCTCTGGCATTTTTGCTTCTGTAGAGCTTTGTGCCTTTCATGCTGACTGCTTCAAAGCAGGGCTGGGAGATGCAGATATAGAGTGAACTCGAGGGGAAAGGCGGAGCCAAAATAGGACTTAGTAAGCCTGCTTTGCTGTCAAGATGCAAGCCTGAGCATCCTGATGCAACTACTGCTGTTGATTTTCTTAATATCCCTTGGGCATCATTTTTCAGACAAAAATGTCAAACATTTCCAAGTGCAAGCTTCTTAATTTAGAGGATTTGCTGCTTTTCTTAATCTGATGTGAGTGTAAAATAAATCTCCTTGGATCCAGAGTATGTCTACAAAAAAACAACTTGTAGAGGTGCTTGAGAGAATGCTTGACTCTAAAGATGCAATGACTCCGCTACATTATGATAAAAAAAAAAACAATTGTGATGCACTTATTCTTTTTCTTTCGTCAATTCTGATTTCCAGTTTTCAAGGTCTAACCTGCCGATTACTATACGGCCCTGATAATGTTCCAGACACACAAGAGGGCGATTTGTGTCTAAAAAAACATTTCCATAAAAGATTATTATTAATTTTAATACATTTGAAGATCATCAACATCAATAAATCTGTATATATTCTATCTGTTCATGTTTGAGGGTTTTACATGAGCCATGTTTTACAGCAATATTAAATCCAATAGGTTGAGTAGTATGAACCTCAGTATTGGAAGATAAGCAATCAGAACCCATATGGGGAAGGGAAACGGTATTGAAACATCTCATTAATTGAAACCCTCGTGTCTTGCTTTTTGCTTCCAAACTGGCAAGAGCGAAAACCATTTGAAAAAGAGTAGATTCACCACTACACGCAAACTGCAAAGCCATCTGGTCCAAAATCAGCCCAGTATTGGATACAGTTTTCGAGAGCAGTCTTAACACATGCTCATGGAAGTGAAACCCACAAGCGTGTGTGGGTGGCCTGTGCATATAATCTGCACAGCCTACTACTCCACATCACCATATCTTAGGATCAGCCACATTCTCATACTTGGACACATCGGATTCCTTTGGTGGTGGGATGTGACGATTTATGCGCGTCCCTTTCAGAGGTAATCAAATTCAAAACCCCTCTACCCCCCCCCAACTGGTGTCTCCATGGCGACAGCCAGATGTTGTGCAGTGAACATCACCCCCACTCCACATGCAAGCCTCGCCTAAGGGCAGAGTAAAGAGGCATCTGTTACTGATTTTCCCCTGCGGCTGCTGAAAATAACCAGGGGGAGACAAAAAGCCAGGCAAACACAAAGACGGAGCCAAAAGCTTGTTCCCAAGACATCCACACTGTGTGTGTGTGTGTGTGCATGTTTCTTTGTGCTGTCTATCAAACTAATGAGTCCTTCTAACCTCCAAGGTGCTCCTTAACTGGGACAATATTTTCTGATCATTTGAAATAGAGAAGCACAAGACGTTTGCCGTTCAGCATTTCACTGGAGCATCATTTGCTCCTTTCAAGACCGAGCAATAAAAGCAGCTGAAACAAGCTACAACAACTGCTCAGCACACACAGTTCTCTGGAGATGATGATCGTCTTCACTGTTTCTCTTTGTGTGCAGTCCCATGTGAGGTGAACCCCCTGCCATGACAAGTAATTAACATGCACCACCACTTCCCTGGCCTTTAATAAGTCATGTAGCCAAATACGGTGACATTATGTACCCTACTTTTACAGTAATTATGCATCTCCCTGTTGTACAGACAGAGGGGGAAGCAGCAGCCCTGCAGCCTGTAAAGCTGCCACCCTGAGTTATGAAGAGAAATAACATTTACACACTATAGGGGAATCTCAGAAGAGGGACCGCGGGTTTCTATTACTTCAGCCGGGCTGCAGACTGTCTGTGTGTACATTTACAGCTTTTGCACTGTGAATGATGGCCGGTGTTTCCTGCATAGTGACGTTTCCTGCATAGTGACATCTCCTGCACGCTTCCTGGCCTGACTACTGTTTAATCACATGAGGAGTGTTGATGGCATGAAAACACTGATGAAACTCTAACCTTCACTTGGACTTTCTTTCAAATCGCAATTAAACTGATAATCACAAGAGCACACACTGTGTAAACCTGAAGTCCCTCCAAAGTCACAGAGCAGAAGAGGACAACAATAAAACTTGATGTACCGTTAGTCAGACTACGTTTGAAATCTTACCTTGATATCAGGAAGCATTTGTCTCACTTTGAACGTTGTTTTAGACCCTGTCAACATTGTTCACGACAGCTTTATTCGACTTACAGATGAGGGAAAAGATAATACGAGCCGAATTACAATGAGAAAATGTTAAATTGTGAGCTAAAAAAAAGGTCGTTCGGTCAGCGTTTCCCTGGAAACGGTCCGGAGTCCAGTAGCGGTTCGCCCGTATCACCGGCTGCTTCAACTGAGGCGTTCAGTGTCCAAACTATTTTCGCTCTTTTCATCGCTATTCGCACTGACAGCATCCGTGTCCCGATCACATACATACACACAAATACAAAAAGAAAAACCGTGAGCACACCCTGCTGAAAAACCTCATACACACACACACACACACTAGTCTCTGGACTATTTTTGTAACTGGTGTTAGTCACAGACGGAGAGGTTGTGTGTTCATCGTTACCGCTGCTTTCCTACCCATCTCGCTCTGTTTGTTTATTCCTTCGCCATAGTGAAACACACACACACACACACACACACACACACACACACACACACACACACACACACACACACACACACACACACACACACACACTGGTGAAAAAAAGGGGGAGAGGAAAAAAAACGACGAAGTGCAGCAGTGGAGCTTCTTAAAGGGCCAGTGCATCTGGACCGTGGACGTATAATAAACCCGAAGGGGTCCCAAACTGACAGTGACAGTTTTTATTTTACTCATAAGTCGAACAGAAGGTGCACAGAAGTTCGTTTTTCCCAGCTTTCTTCGAACCCTGAACTCACACCCTACCTCTGACCCAACAATAATATAAACTCAGTGGTGAAAGAAGCAACTAAATATCATGCACAACAAATATATTAAAGTATTACAGGCTGCCTGTACATATAGGTGACATTGGTGGGAACCAGTGTGCAGTAAGTTCTTTATATTTAGACTATAATACACTATTGTGTTTTCTTCAACTTCAGGGCAAGCCAGAGGCCACTTTCATCTTTTCTCCACTGTTATGGCATCCCAGAGAGTCTTTTATGTTTTCTCCATTGTAAGGCACTCTGAAGGGCACTTCATAGAATTTGGGGAAAGGGCCGTCGAGATTGCACTTGATTTTGGTTCCTTGTTTATATGGACACCCTGCTGTGCTGGACTCCCTGAATTACATTTTACCGTTTTATCTATCCCAATTTGCAGCTTTAGTGCACCTAAAGTAGCCTAAAAAACCCCTCTGTGTTAGGCTATTAACACAACGTCATGTGCAGCTCCAGCCTTGGCATGCATAAAAGCCAGCCTCAAGTGGACACTCCACAAACTGCAGGACTTTGAACATCGGCCTTGGCTTCATTTTTCAACACCGAAGGTTTCTGCTTGTTCTGTACATCTTGTTTCTTCATGCGTTTGTCCTTTATTAATCTGTGTCCTTTCACTGAAACCAAGAACAAAACATCTCTTTGTTGAAAGCTGTTTTTCCATGAATGACGTCAAAGGAGACAACTTTTGTAAACAGACAATTACAGGAAAGAGTCTGCCTTTCTTTTCATATCGAGTGTTCTGGCTTTTTATTTAAGCAACTCATTGAGTAGACTTTAAAATGAACCAGAAGCTTAGCCAGTATGTCTACATTCATAAAACTATCCACCTCTTGACTTTCTATCTTTCCAAGCCTGCACAATCTCCCTTTAGAAGCAAAGTAATCCCGTTTAATAAGCAACATTAGTTTCTTTGGAGTGAGGAGTACCTTTTTTTTCTGATCCTTTTGCAGGTGTGTGTCAGGACTCGCTCCTCTCCTCTCTCATGGAACGAAACCACCAATAACTCTCTTTCTGACACGCACAGGAGGCCAGTTCAGAAGGAATTCCTTTCCAGCGAGAACAGGGAAAGTTTGAGTAATCCTGAGCGTCAGTCGGCCCGGCTGAACAGGTGGGGAGACGCTGTCCTTGTGAACTATAATAGAGAGAGGTCTGGATTTTTTACCACATGGGAAACTGTTCAATATTACATAAGGGTCTCCGATTTCTCTGATACATAAAACAGTCCCAGACACAGGACCTTGCATCATCTGAGCTGGAGTTATTCAACAATGTATAATGCAACAAGGTTAGGGTAATACACGATGACATGGATAACAAATAAAGCACTCACTAAAATAAAATACACGGCTTAGCTTTGTGTTCATCTTTTGTTTTTATTCTATTCACAGGTTTTCATGTCTCTGCAGCCTCACTTTATGATAATGAAGCTAAAAGGATACTTGTTTAATCGTTCAAGAATTTCTGTTTTCTCTTGCACTACATAAAGAGTGAAGAGCTTTTCAACAGCAGGGTTTTTTACTTTGTCCAGATAAAGGACAATCCACATCTGTGTAAAAACGACTTTGTCACAGTTGGGGGTGGGAGTAGAAGAAGGGTCGCCGGTGCGGACCAAGTCTTGAAATTGCTCTGGTAGCTGGAGAGGTGCCAGTTCACTTCCTGAGCACTGCTGATGTGCCCTTGGGTGAGAAACCGAACCCCCACCATCGGCTCAGGAGAGCTTGCTGAGGGCAGCCCCCCTCACTCTGACATCTCTCCATCAGAGCATATCCGTATGATCCTGTATTGCATGTGTGTGTGTGTATTTCAGTGTGTGTAGCATCAACAACAGTGTAAAATAGAATATGACTTGTATTTAACCTCTCTCATCATTTGTTGTGTATTACTCCTTTAATTTGGCCCTCCTTCCGCATTGTCCTTGTTCAGTTGTGTGGAGGGAGTCAGACAAAGAGGGTCAGAGGGTTTGAATATTTTCTGTTGACTTTCATTTGTTGTCGTTATTAACATTTTTAGACCTTTTTGTTTTGAAAGATTTATTTTTGGGCTTTTTCCTTCATTTGATAGGACAGAGTAGGAAATCAGGAGAGAATGGGGAATGATATGAAGGAAAGGAGGCTGCCCGCTTGGAGCATGACCTAACCACTAGGCCACCTGCGCCCCAATTTTTGTACTTTTGTATATGATTGATTTGGTTTTTGTTAAAAAATCCTTTCATATGATGTTTGTAAGAGAGTCTCTCAGCTGCATTTCCCAATCTTTAGTTGCTACTGTTTCCTGGTACTGTTATATTTGAATGGATTTGATCTCATGTCAGAGACAATTTTATGAATTCTTTAATGACTAAGCAGGGCCACTGACTAGTGCAGGGGCGGCCTGAAGTGTAACATCCACTTACGCATACAAAATAATCTAATTTATTTACTCTTTTTATTGCCATTAATTTAATCTACTTTTATGTAACCCAAGATAGCCAAACAGAGTTTAGGATATTTGGGGTGGCACCCATAGACTGCAAATATTACAGTATTTATATCACAGTATATTACAGGTGGCACCTGGGGTCTGAACACCCTTCTAGACACGCCCCTGTGACTAAGCAATCTGCTATAAACCAAAAATTATTGACATTAAACATAAAAAAAGAGAGGAAGCATAGCAGTCTTGAAATACAATGAGAATTTATTCAAACGGTGCAAAAGAAATTAATAATTATAATAATAAAAACCTAACATAAATCTGATGTTCTTTCTATCCAGATTGCACTGTCACACAGCCTTAGGGCTCTCCTCTCAAAAAAACAAAAACAAAAGCAAAACATTAAAACAATTATTAAAAAAAAAAAAGAAAACAGATCAAAATACCAGGACGAGAGAAATCAAGTTCAAATAATGCACAAATTTGGTAAAATGGATCGCCATTTACATGCAACAGTTCCAGTCCCATGCAACTCGAAGTAATCCATGTAAATGTCACCGATGATGAAAGATTCTGCTCACACAGAAAATACAGTGTTGTACAATATATATATAAAAATAGATCGGGTCAGTTGCGTCGCAAAAAACTAATTCTGAGCCGTTTCTCCTTTAGGGGTTCGGAGGAAAACGAGCTGGGTCAACAAGAGCGTCATGTCTGTCATGTTTTAGCATAGCACGGTTCGGTGGTTGTAGAAAAAAGTAAACAAAATGTTTTACAAATCAATAAAAGCGACAAATAAAAGCCAAGACTGCTAGACAACTAGCCATGTGAGAAAGAACATCCTAAAATGTTGCAACTAAACATTCCACAAGGAAACCTATTAAAAAAAAAAAAAAAAAGTCTCACTATAAATATAAATTCTCAAATGGTATCTTGTTAGGTCAGCATTGAGGAAATTAGTTTGCAATGAGAGACCCACGAGGCCCGTCTGGGAGTCGCCTTCAGCAGCCACTTTCTGGTTAAACACAAAATCTGTACCCCACATCCAGGCTCCTACAAGCATTTCAGTTTCCAACAAAATACATTCTCACCCTTTAAAAACACTGTAAAACTTTGGGCTTACAAAAATAACTTGGAACATATTTATACAACATCTCATTGTTTTTGTTTTCTTAAATACAAAAAAAGTGTTTGAAGCCTATAACATCTACTGTCCCACATGTTTCTGAGGCATTTGTTTCATTGCAAAAAAATACAATTCAGAAATGGTTTTTTTCGTTGGAGCTGATTATTATTTTGGAGGGAAGGAGACAGTCTGCACACATGCAACATTTTTAAATACACGCATCACCTTTCCCACAGTCAGTGAACGCCTCACGGGTCTCCTCTGAATTAAATGTAAGTGCATGGACACGTTAGCACACAGAAAACACGGCAAATGTTGTTTTTTTTAGGGAGGAGGGAGCAGCATGATTTAAAGGTTTCAATGTCAGTAAAACTCAAGTGTTACTTTGAACACAGAAAAAAGATTCTTCTCCCACGACTAGCTTTTTTTTTTTTAACTTAAAACTTTTTCAATATACTGTAACAAAGTGTTAAATTACCACTACTCAAAGTTATTCTCTATTATTTTGGTTATTTTTCGTTTGCAGTTTGGTCACAAAGGTAGGCTCCAGAGACTGAGCTAAAAGGAAAAAACAAAACAAGAGCGCCCTCAACTGGGCAAGGCAGTGAATTGCATACTAAATTGTGCTTTTCTAAATTTAACGCTGAAGAATAGATTCGAGGAAAGCAACTTTAGTCACACTATGTTTAAAGAAATTCCTCACAATGGCTTATCAAAGGGAATCAAAATAAGAATTAAGTAGTCAGAAGAGAAACTAAAACAGCCTTGAGTTTCAAATTAAATAAGGAAGACTCAAACAGAACATCGGCCTGCATCTGTAAAATCATACATCTAACTGAAAGGGAAAAAAAAAGAAAGATCCCAATTACTTCCACGCTTTTTAAAAATAATTTAAACAAAGTTACATTTTGGGGCAGTAGTAGCAGAAACTGCAGGCAATGAAGCAAGCAGCGGATACTCGATGTTCGTCTTGAACAATGTACAAACAGGATTGTGATGTCACAAGGACAAACGCTGAAGAAGGCAACTAGGAAACTGAGTAAGATGGTGACGCTGGCACCAAAATGCTGTAGCTCTACAGTAACTGAATCCTTAAGAGAAACCCGTCTGAGCTGCGGCCCTGGTTTCTGGTGGACAGAGGTGGCAGTGTCTGCAGAGATGGACAAAGGACAACAGTCAGGCCACTTCAAAAAACAGTAAAAAGGTTTGTATCTATACGGACATCAGGAAAAGTGCTTGAAGTTGTGCAGAAAGAGAGAACGTTACTGGATTTGGCGGGACGAATGCCAGAAATCTAGAAAACAGCCTTCAGTAGAACTTCAGAATTTGCAGTGGGTGACCAAAAAAGTACTGGTGACAAGATGTCCTGTGAGCAGAAACACCATGAAAGTTTGAAGTGATCAGAAAATGTGATCATGAGATCGGATGACCTGTTTCGCATTTTTCAACCATCAGATCGCAGAGGGCACGTCGTATCAGAGCAGTTTCTTACTGGAGCGTCTAACTTGTTAACAGAAGACAAATGAAACTGGGTATCATAACCCTACAGAAGAGCACATTTCCTTCCTACCATGCAAACAGAATTTGGAGACAATATTCTTCAACTGCAGATAATCTCGCTGCTTTAGAAGAACTTCATGTGGCCTTTTTCGATTTCGACCAGTTATATCATTTTCTGGAGCTTCAAATATTAAATTCTGATTCAGGTGTTTTCACACATGCACAAAACTTTTAGGTGGGCTGGTGTTTGAACGCAGCAGGAAATATTCAGGAAAAGCAAATGGGGGGAGGGGATGATGGTGTTTTTAAATCACCTGACCGGTGAGATCTCAGTTCATGTGATGAAGCTGCTTCATACTTTCTGCTCGCCAGCTTGTTATTTTCCACTTGGTTGTTGATACTGTGAATTCATCCAATTACACATAACTTTAATATAAAAGCAGAAAAAGGGTCATTATAGTGTCGCCTGCCATCTATCCTGCTGCGTCTTTTTGGCGTCACGTCTTGCCTCCTGAGACCCCCCCCGCCCTCGTCTGACAGGAAAAAAACATCCCACTATGAACGATCAGCAACTGAGGAAGACTTCAGGGGCAGGGTGTCCTACATGCTTTTTTTAACAAGGTGCATGTGTGAAAACAGCGCTTGACTAATAACTGTGTGTTGTCGAAAAAAGACACTGACTGACATTTTCACAGCGTTCTGGTATTTTACAGAATAAACCAATCATTTAATAAAGAAATGAATCAACAGATTAATCCACAATGGCTCTATCATCAGTTGCAGCCTTCATTTCCTTGTCTAAAATCCACAAATGTGTTCAGAAACAGTTAAATAGTTTGAGAGAAAAGCATATAATGCATGTCACAGTTGTCTCCAAAATCTGTTCTGCTGAGTGTGACGTATTGACTTTGCAGCGTGTCGTGATGCATGCCTCGGTTTGCCACAATGAAAAGCCTTCAAGCCAGCCATTGTTACAGAAACAGGAAGACCCAACTGAGAAAGAGAGAGGTTCCAACAAACATTTAAATTACTCCGATCAGGCTCTGAGAAAGTTTCTTACCATACTGCTATGTATGTTATCTTTGATCTGCAACGCCTGATCAACACCGGGACCTGATGCATTGAGGTCGACATCTTCAGGATTTCATTTATACATACATTTAGTAGATATTTATTTTTGCCAAAAAGATAATGCTGACAGTGCAGAGCTGTTGCCTCAATGCATGGACAATTCTGGGTTTGCATTCTGTAAAATTAGCACCACAGCAGCCAACAGAGCGCTTAGTCATTAGCATTGCACGCTACTTTCAATTTGCATTATGCAAATGGTGCCAGACGAAAAAGCAATTTGATGAAGATTATTTCTGCTGTTTCCCGAGGTACATATGACGCAAGCTTCTAGTAACAGTAGTGTAAAATCTGTTCAGCGCTGAAATCACCCTCGACTGATGGGACTTCAAAACGCTCAAACATCCCTCAGCTAACCATCCAAACATTATCACAGACCAAACAATGCAGCAGACACTCGTGCCCTTTCTGTTTGTGCTTGCATCGCTGCGTATGGAGTAGTGTGAGTCTGACTTGGTGAAGATGTGGGCATGTCACTGTATGTGTGTGGAGTGTTGTGTATGGTGCCTGCCATATACATTCTCTCCACTAGGAGGAGATAGTAGCAAGGCGTTTAACTGATAAGGGAGGAGAGCCTGCAGCTCACAAACACACACATAAACGAACACACAAACACACACACACACACACACACACACAGACACACAAACACACACTCATACATAACGCCTGCATAAGAGCCACAGCAAAATGTAACAGAAGTGCAGTTGAATTATTCTATGGTCTATTATGTGACCCCAGCAGTCAAACCATCCTGTTTACACTGTAGTGTGTGTCGACTGTTGGCTACTCCAACGGAAAGTGACACGGCTAAAAACGGGAGGGAGCTGGTTTTGCCTTTCTCGCGTCCATTTAGAGGGCTGATCCGCCCCAGACATTATTTTTCTTTCACTGAAAAAGGCCACTCATCAAAATCAAGCCATAGCGAGGTCCGTTCAGAACCTGTGGATGGCTGGTTCTGTCTCCCTCTTTTTCAGCTCTTCCCGGTAGCAGTAAGAGCAGTAGTTCCCCGTCTCGGGGTGTCCGTAGTAGGTGCAGCTGGGTGTCCGACAGCGGCTGGACTGCAGGCTAGCCAGACCGCCTGCGCTGCCCAGGGAGTAGTGTCTGACAGGGGGCTGCCCGCTTCGGGAGTCGAGGTTGGCGCGTATGTCCCTGAAGCCATTAGTGTAACTCCCAGCAGCGTGTTCAGACCCCGGATAGTCCGGGGGGTCAAACTCAGGGAGGTACGAGGGTGCAAGGCGTGTGGGACTTAAAGAGGAGGGGCCTTGGGAGTTGTTATATTGGGGATGTGAGGGACCCTGCGTTGTGGGGCAGTGCCGGGGAAGGGTGGCGTAAGAGGGGAGACCAGGGTAAGAGGTTGCAGGGGAGCCGCCAGCAAGCTGGCGCCTAGTATCCATGTAGCCGTGCATGTGAAGGTGCTGTGTGAGGGGCGGAGCAGCAGCAGGCTGGTCTATGAAGGAGGGCCGGGGGATTGGAACGACACCAGAGTACATGGAGGTGGTCAAAGGAGAGGCCTTGAGTTGGCTGAAGGTAGGGGAGGAGTTCTCTGACAGCTCCTCTTTAGCTTCAAAAGCTCGGTATGTCTGCTCTGGACCCCCAACGGTCTCCTTCTTGGGTATCTGAATGCCGTTGGTGATGTTCTTCCTCTCCAGATCACGCCGCTGTTGTTCCTGCTCCACTCGAAAGCGCTCCTCTGCGTCGCTCAGGTAGCGCTGGATCATCTCCTCCTGGAAGGGCTGCCGGTTGCTTGTAGTGAGGAGGCTGGCAAAGATTAACTTTCTCTCGCCCTGCATGGCGGCTCGCAGGATTCCCATGCTCACCTTGACATCTGCGCTGTACTTGTAGGTCTCACACTCGGTGCTGCTCCCGCCGCTGCTGCTCATACTGCTCCCTGTTCCATTTAGACGCTCGCTACCTGAGGAGGGAGAGCCTTTCCCAGAATCCTCTGAGGCATGTGCTGAAGGCGAGCCATCCTTGCTGCCCTTCCGCCCCCTAAAAGAGCCTTTCTTCTTCTCCCCGCCCTCCTGCTTGACACCTCCGGCTCCAGCGTTCTTTCCTGTCATCAGTCCGCCCACGTTCTTCTTCAGCTTGCTGCCCAGACTCTTGCCAAAGCTGCCGAGTTTGTTGGCCACAGAGTCCGCCCTCTTCTTGTCTTTGTCCTTGTCTTTCTCCTTCTTGGTTTTGTCCTTCCCGGCTGTTCCCGTTGCAGATCCGTTGCTGGAGGAGCTGGACGAGGAAGAGGAGCTGTTCTTGGCCAAGGAGCCGCCCCCGTTGACCGTTGATCCTGTGGTCGTGTCTCCGTTTCCGTTGGAGCTGCTGCTGACTGACTCCTTGTCTGACTCTCCTGAGTCCGGAGGCGTGCGGGCATCCTCTCCTGCCGACGCTGTGGGAGACTCAGGCTGGGCCAGGGGGGCTTGCTGTGAAGACACAAAGCAGAAACACAAGGTAGTGGAAAAGTACTGCAGTGACCATTGAGCCCAAATTATAATGAAGAAAAAAAAATTATAAAAAGGTCACAATTCACATTCTTACTAAATTTAACAGTAAAAATAAAGAGCCCGAGCCGATGCCCTTCATGTACAAACAGGGAAAAGAATCAGCACAAGATACAGAGGAAGTGAAGACAGTGAGTCATCGAGCTGCTTTTTGCAGACCAGCGCAAAAAAACAAAACAAATGACTCAGTTTCCAAGTGCCTTTTCATATCTAACAGTTTAAGGAAGCTGCTAATATAAGAACGCCGTATTTGGAAAAGGCACGACCTACATGATGACGCATTGTTCTGATCTCTAACAAGAAGTAGTTACAGAATAACCCGTCTCTGAGCAGTAATGACCATCACACGGAGAGTCTCTGGCAGAACAGCTAACAATCCCCTTAAATTTGATTTTAAATACAGGGATTCCTGTATTTCCACCAGTCCCTGCAGCTTAACCATGAAACTGCTGTAAACTGGTCACTCCCGGCTCGCTGCTGGTAGCATGTGGCACACAAGAGGACCTTTGTCACAGTGTGTCGTGGTGTGACTCTATGACCTCAATGCCCCAGTGTAGTTTGTTTTTGCACACACTTAGTGAACAGCTGGTCTGGTGGAAAAGGAAAAATATTGTCTTTGTCAACAACGACAGTGGGAAATTAACCCTTTCCACAAGCGGATGTAACATATCAATCTAACAACCACTGTGTCATCTGTCCAGTCAACACATTATACGTTTGCATATATTGTCCTGAAGCTCTGTTTGGCCTCTAAAACACTTTCCTTTTTTTTGTTTTTTATCACTGATTAATCTTTCCTGTCATTGCAAAAGCTGTATCTGCGAAATCAGGGCATCCAATAAAAGTCGTTTACCTCACAGGGCAGGGGCAGCCAGGTGACCGTCATGTAGCTGTGCAACATCTGGAGCTTAGCCTCCAAAGAAAGAGCCACACTGAGGGGAAGCAGGATGGAGAGAGAGAGAGAGAGAGAGAGAGAGAGAGCGCGAGAGAGAAACAAGTTAAAGTGAGTCACATTTTCTGTTTTAACAGCAGAGTCGTACATGACTTGAAGTGGCTGTAATGTCATATTTTTGTTCAGGTTGCTAATGACATTACGCATAAATTCATAAATGACAATCATACATTTATTTGCAACATTTCTAGCCCTGGACTTGGCAAATACAGCTGAGCAGAAACGTTGTAAATAACTGTTTATAAAGGCAAGTTAGACAGTGTGTTGGAGTCTTTTTGCAGCTTTGGGACAATCCCTTTCTTACATTGGTCCCTTAATAGACATGTGTGAAGTGGAAAAGAACATACTGTGAATGCACAAAACAACAACATAACACAACAGAAGTTTACTTCATTATAACTTCACTTAGCAGTTCCTAGGGAGAGTTGTTGAGGTCCCTGACTTTAGGACCGGTATTTATACATATAGATCACACAGGGGGGCAGGGCAATAGGGACTAGGTCACGGACCCAGAATTTTAAACTTCAATATGATGCTAAAAAAAAAGGTGGGTGGTAAAGTACTTTAAATACCACTGGCACAGGTTATCATGTTGTTGGAATGCTTTTATTATGAAAGAGCCATATTAAAAAATGTTTAGTTTTTGGCAGCAGCTTAGTTTTAACACAACTCTGAAGAAGAAGAGAAACAAAACATATTTCTTTAAAAAGATTCCAATCTGTGAAAACCATGAAACGTTGTTTCTTTAATTAAAGGCAGATTAATGATATAACTAAACAAGCTACTGCTGAAAAACTACTCAAACCGGATATTTGACTCTGAATGCTTCAGTGAAAATCTCTAAGCATTCTGCTGATGTGTGTTAACATTAGTGTGTATTTCCATTCAGTATAAGCAGCCACTCATGTAGTCTCTGTCAATAAGGTATCCACAGTGTTGTCAGCTGACGTAGATGAAGTGGACGGTTATTATTGGTGTTGCTATTTTGGCGCTCCTTCCCCTGGTCCATTCATAGAAAGTATTCAGAGCTAATCTCATTGTGAGTGGAGCTGAGTGTCACTAATCTGGGTTCAGGGATCAATCCCTACACACTGACACTCTCTCTCCGTCAAAGAGGGAGAACACACGCAGGGCAACATGTGCCTCCCTCATTTTGATCTGTTCTTGTCGTTTGTTAAAGACACCTTGTGAACACATTTCACCGTACAAACACAACTTGATGTAAACACATCAGAGATGCTTTGAGAAGCAGGCCGTACCTCGCCAGCATCACGTTGTCCGTGTCATCCTTGCCCCACTCCCAGTCCTTCCCCGGGTCCACAGCAAAGTGCAGCGGCAGCATTTTGTGCTCCGAGTCGGTGAGAGGGATCACAACTGCTGGTGGAGATGGGGGGGGGGGGAGAGACAAAAAGTATTCTTAGAAAAAAGGATCAAACGTTTTAATGAAGCATGCTGGAATGTCTGCGGACAGAAATACTTCTGAGCGCGATCAATTCTTTCACTTTCTATTTTCACTTTTGGCCAAATCTGTCTGACCAATATTGTTTTTGGATCGTTCCATCAGATATTTTTAGACTGGTTAAGAACCAAATGTCTGTACATTGTCTGGAAGTCAAGGATAAACTTGTATCCTCTAGACAAACTGAGCACAAGTGTTAAGTTTCTCTCATAATCCAACTATGGTGTTTTTTATCTTAAGTTTTATTTATTTTTTATGTTAAGTTTTATTTTGGGGCTTTGAGTGGAATCCCCAGTGGACTGGAGAGACAGGACTGTGGATAGAGTGAGAAATCAAGAGAGAGAGAGAGAGAGAGAGAGAGAGAGAGAGAGAGAGAGAGAGAGAGAGAGAGAGAGAGAGAGAGAGAGAGAGAGAGAGAGATGCGGGAAAGAAGCCACAGGTCGGATTTGCACCTGGGCTGCCCGCTTGTAGGACTATATCCCTCAACATTGGGCGCGCACATTAATCAGTTTTGCTTGCCTGGTGTTCAGCAAAAAACATCACTTGATATACTCAACAGTCCAAGGCCATGACTCATCATTTTAAATAAACCACTAAGGCACGACACTGACCCTTTAGTGTGTCCTTGTGCTACATTATTCTAGAAAACTCCCGCTGTTATCTGTGCCTTTCTAAGAGGATTTCTCTGAGGTCTTTTATTTATCATCAAATCTCCTGCAAGAATCTGTTAAACCCGTGATTAATGTGCTGTGATTTATGGATGCAAAAATGTCAACTGCTTACCAGGAGGCTGCTATAAAGAAAAATCAATATCCAGATGATAATAAAGATGAATGATGCAGCGCATTACCTTGCTCTTTTGAGCTATCTTTCTGCTCCATGGAGACCAGGGCAGAGAAGTGCGCCTGGTCGTACGCCAGGACCAGGGGCGATCGATGGCACTTGGCAGCTGGCACTTCCAGCGGTAGGTAGATGCCTCCGAACGGGATGGGGGCAAAGGCTGGGGAAGAGTAAGAAGGACATTAAACATCTGAAAAACCACGACCTGCAGCAATGAAAGCAGGCCATAAAATATTCTGTGGGAGGGAGCTGGAAATAGAAGCGTTTTACATCTGACAGTAAATCAAATCAATATTTCCTTCTTAGTCTCACTCGGTAGTTTCAGGTTTTTATACAGCTTGATAATTATTTTATAATTGTTTTTTATCCCTTCTGGAGTAAAACAGATGGTTTTGCACAGAATGCTTCAGTCAAAAGCATTTTCTGATTGACGAGATGCTACCATGACAACCCAAAATGGCAGTGATCATCGTTTGGTTGTGCAGAGAGTCCCTACAATAAGTCCACTGTTTGTTTTATTCAGAAGCTCATTTTGTTTAAAGCCCTTTCTTCAAAAGCCAACAATTATTGTACAGTGAATTACAGATGCTCCCTGAAATAAAAAAGCTTTTTTAAAACTTCTTGGTCTCGTGAAGTTTAAACTAATTTCTGCAACAGTATTTTGGTTAGTTTGGTTGTTACGCTCCGCTAGTTAAGCTGAGCCTCAAGTCCTCTTGAGTGCAACAATGACGCAACTTCGGTAACAAAATAACTAGCTTCAACTTATGGGCACTCAAACTTAAGTAGCGACTCATACTTAGCTACAGCAACAGGCCACAGTCTTGTGTGTAGTCACGTGGTCTACAACATGAGGCGATCACTTTCTACCATCAGCACTAAAAAGTGGAGTTAAGTTCCCTCACAGGAGTTCTGTAGGTTTCTTGTTGTACAGAACTAAGTGTATGTATGTGCTCATTTGTTTTCTATGACTTTCAATGTTTGTTTTAATCCGCTTGAGATACCCAGCTGGGTGACAAGTCATCGATTATTGAAGACTTAGTCTAAAATTTCTAATAAATTCTTCCTTGATTTTTAAAAAATATTTGTCGAGTGAAACTTAATTTCCGTAAATGACAGAGCGGAATCATTCTGAGTTACTAAGAGGATAAAAAGAGAACCACATCATGAAAAAACAATGAAATATTAAATATTATAACATCTCACTGCTGAGCTCTACTGTGAGGCCTATTTCATGTTGTTATTGTTGATTGTACTCATGTTTTATTACTGGTGCCTGGTTGCAGGCTTTAAAAATGATCTATTATTTTAAGTGGAGTTGTTATCTTTTATTGATCCCTGTAGGAAGATTCGCTCCCTGCATTAAACCCATCACATGTATTAGAAGCAGTGGGCAGCCGCTGTGCAGCGTTTGGGAGCCGCGGCAGTTCTGAAACAGACAGTTTTTCTTAATGGCGGAGGACCCCAGAGCATCAAAAGAAACACACAGAGAACTTGCAAACACTCGTAAAAAAGTCTCCCTCCAAGCTGGGATACAACCAAAGATAGTGTGTACTAGGGATTGGAAAAGCTGGGTAACTAACGATACAATACCATACCATTTATTATGATACATTATGTTATGCTATGCTGCGATCGGTTACGCTGTGATCTGATTGGTCACTCTACGCTATGGTACAACAGGGCCCACGCTAACTATAATACCATGAAAAAGGGAATCTGCGATAATTGATTCATATTACAAGACAAATCAGGATATCTGATAAACTGAAGAAAATAAAAGGTGACGTGGAGGATTCATGTATCTCTTCACTGCAATCTGGTGTCAGTTTTGGTGTTTATCGTGCTTAAACCAAGCAGAAACCTCTGGTGTTGAAAAATGAAGCCAATGCACAAGTGTAAAAGATGTGTCAGGTGTCCACTAGGGGCTGGCTGGAAACGCACCCCAAGTCCCATACACATCAATTCAAAAATGCTAATGCTAACATGTTCACAGCCTGGTTCAAAAAACCTCTTTGGTCTGTTTAGCTCGTTTCTTTTTGGGCACACATTGTCCAGGAGTGAATTAATCTTCAACTAAATAAAAGACGTGGCTGATTGGACTAACGGGCGGGCGCAATGTCGCTGTTTGTCAGGAGGCTAAAGGCCCGCCACAGATCTACGTTTATGTCTGTTATTCCAATGACGGAAAGTTCATTTGGGACAGCATTTCCAACATGGCTACCACAATCTACAGGCTTCAAAAGTCCGCTTCAGAAACCAATGGGTGATGTTTTCCTGCTGTTTGACATTATTCTGCTGACGCCATATTTTTCTTTTACCCCGCCGACAACTTATTCTCTTTGGCCTTTCACGATACCCTCATCTGTGTCATAACTGTGGCAATCTGTTTAGAGAGCTGTATTTAAAATAAATAAAAATGAAAGTATCGATATTTGGCACCAGTGATTCTTTAAACGTGTCATACGAGTAAAGATGACGATATCCATATTTTGTCCCATCCCTCCTGCTAAGCACCGAGCTACCAGGTTTACGGGATATGTTCTCTGAGTGTTAATCATAAAGGTTCTAGAAAATCAAATATATCATTATCACTATGTATTTTATTAGAAGCCACAGGGATCCCCGGGGCAGATATTCACCTTCTCCTCCAGAGTCCCTCAGCATGGTGTCGGCCACCACCACTATGGGTCGTCTGAGGACGTGAGCCAAGACGAAGACGTGAAACTCCTCCAAACTCTCGTAAACCGGCTCATCAGAGGACTCCGCCCTGAACAGAACAACAGCACAGACACAATTGTTTAAAGTGTTGCAAAACGAGAGGCAAAGCCTTAAGGAACACTGTGTCTTTAATTTCCTGTTAATGGATCCTGTATGACATAATTTATGACATTACGAGTGATAATTGTGTACACTATGTCGGGCCACAAACAGGTGGTGTACTGAAAACACCCATTGGACAACAAATAGCAGATTGACTGAGCCACTCACTCAGTGCTGATTGTGAGCTCAGTTGTTTGTCCATGAATAAAAACATGAGTGTGACTGAGTGCGTGCCGGGGTAACAGGCCCTGCATTGTCCGAGTCAGACCTTACCCGTTGGTGCCGTTGGTGCTGTAGTGTATTCTCGGCTCGCTGGAGGCCAGCTTCAACAGTTCATTCCACTCTTTCTGCCACTCCTCCTCCGTGTACACCAGACCAGACTGAGGAGAAGGACACACACACACACACACGTTTGCCATTTAGAGAGGGAGTGTCAAATGTCACAAAAGCATGTACTGACGTTATGGCATCTTACCACAAGGTTACATACCAACAAATGAGGACAGAAATGTAACTTGTGTCTTTCACACAGCAGCAAGAAAATCATCTTTAAACCTCCAAGAATGAAGAGAAGTAATCAGCTTCTCTTTTATCGTTTTTCCTTTGAACTAATGTTTCTTTTCACCTGCTGAACACTGAGAAGAGAGAGAAGCTTTGCGGAGCGGCGTCTGTGCAGCTCCATTAGAGCAATTGGAGAGATTTACTTGAGGACACCTCTGTGGTAGCTGCTGAAGAATGAGTGAACTGTGGGCAGTCATTCGTGTGGCATCTCCTCTGTGGGAGTCTGAACGCTGTCTGAAAACACTCTGGAGAACATACTTGCTTGCTTTCATTAGGAGCAAAAAGTCTTTGTGTTGTGTAAATAGAAAGGCCCTGAAAGATCATCCAAAGGCGAGAGAAATTGTTGTGCACACACAACTGGAACAGTATCTCTCTTGTGATAAAGAGTATCAGTAGGTGTAGATTGCAGCACTTAGCGCTAATACAGTTATACAGTAGGGACATGATGAGGCAATCTTACAACCCTTCTTTGTTTTTGATAAGGTCTTCGGCACTCAAGTCATAAAAAGTGAGATTGTTAACTGTTAAAGACAATCAAACACTTGATAAAGTGTGAAAGTGGACTAATGCAGCCTTTCTACGTCAACAGTCTACTTAAACTGTTGACCAAGAAAGGAAAATCAATGTAAACAACTGTCAAAGCTGCAATGAAAACTTTAAAGGTCAACATATTCTCCTCCTGTTCAAAAAGTTTAAGTAAGTCTCAAAGTTCCCCAAAACATGTGTGTGAAGTTTCTTGTTCTGAATCCACTCTGATCCTGTGTTTGATCATGCCTATAAACCTCTCTATTTCAGGCCTGCTCAGAACAGGCTGTTTCTGTGTCTGTACCTTTAAATGTAAATGAGTAAACTTGCAACAAATCCTGCAGCTCAGAAAACGACTCAAATATTACGTAAAGTTTACATCAACTCAAAGCTGTGGAATTTTAATTACATGAAAATAATGAACAATAGTGCGCTATTTGCATTTGACATTTTAAATGTTTGATTGCAGACATATGAGCAACTGCAAAGCTCTGTGCAATAACTTATTGTAGGAAAGAAACCACTTTATATGTCACTTGTACGTTTCTCCCCTTTTAATCAAAGAAAGCAGACTGAGGAGCTCCGATCACAAGCTTACAGCCCTCTTTGCACACAGCACTAACCATTTCTCTACGAAGTAGCCACAGAGTGACTGGCATGACCGAGGGACAGTTGCAGCCTCTGTAACTGACCTCTTTGTTCTGCTGCGTCTGCTGCCACCTCCACCTGCGCTTCAGTGCCTCTCTCTCCAAGCCGTGGTCCATCAGCGCATACAGGGACTTTCGCAGCATCAGGTCCCGATCGTGGAAACCCCACATGCCTAGATTATGAAACAGAACGAGGACATTTGACAGATCAGTGAAATAACATGCAAGAATGCCCTCAAAAATAAATGAAAATGTGATGAGCAGCAGGCATTTCAAGGTCTTTTTTATGTAATTTCTTTTAATGTTGACGTGAGGAAAACACACAAATAACTTACTGAGGGACCAAACTAAATACATGTACTTACACTGTATCTATTTTAGCCTTTAACCCATGAGTATCTTTATGAAACACAGGTTAAAACAAAATCACTTTCATATCCACTATCCATGATGGTGTACTACAAAGGGCTTGAACAATGTCCACACATTAGTTAGGACTTTATTAATTTCCTGAGCTATGGCTCCTCAGTGGGCCACTGAGGCTAAATGAATGTGCTCTGCAACCCTGTAAAATGCAATTAGTGCTTAAGCTAACAATGGAGCCCTGTTAATGAATGCTAATGGAGTGTGAACCTGCACGACACAGAGTCGTGTTTGAAAAGGTGTGTGATACTAACCGAGGGAGGCTGCGTGTAACAGACAGTTTCCGTCCCCGCTGGTTGCCAGAGGCAGCAGATTCTGACAGTTTGAGACGACTTTAGTCCACCAGTTCAGACGCCCTGCAGACAAACAGGAAAAACTTCACTCGCCTGCTTGCAGGAAAAACATGGCACAACATTAAATCCAAAACAGTCCTGCAGTACTTCTTTCCACATCGGAAATTAAACAGGTTTAAAATGTGTTTTCCATGTTGGAGATAGGAGGTGTGTTATTACAAAATAAAGGTAAAGTTGTTTTTATATCAACAGTCACAAAATCTGTTTTTTTGATGATGCTCTCAAACTCTCTCAAATATTTCTCTTCTTAAGTTTTTAACCATTTTCCCCCCTTCTTCTTCTTTTCTTTTTGGGGCTTTTTGTGCCTTTATTGGAGGGACGGGACCGTGGACCGAGTCAGAAACCAGGGACAGAGAGAACGGGGGAAAGGAGCCTCAGGTCAGATTTGAACCCTGACCGCCCTCTTCGAGGACCACAGCCTCTGTACCTATCTTACAGGACTTTCTGTTGCTGCAGGTTATAAAGATGAAAGCTTTCAAAATGATGTTCTAATACTATAGATTTGGGATGAATTGCAGAGTTTTTGAAGCTTCTACGGATCAATCAATTAAAAAAACTGAGTGATTGTGACTGTTTTTACTTTATATCTAAATAACTTATAATTGTATTTCATCACTTTTCTTACTTAGTGAATAGTTTTTAATTACATTTTGAAACCGTGTTACACGATGGGTTTTATTACCCGTTTGAATTGCGTGTTTGATGTTTGATTGAGCCCTGATGTAATAAGATCTCTCTTGAAAATGAGATCTCGTTCTCATGGGGACTTACATAATTTAATAAAAGTTTTACCCAATTACAACGTCAATGTGCGGCTTCATTTGTGGAAGAGACGATGGATATAACTTTATAAAAAATCAAGCACTAAAGATGTTTTTCTTTTCTCTTTTAACAGGAGGAAGAGCCCTGATGTTTTTAACAGCAGCTCAGTCCTGCAGTATGAATGTGTGTCACTGTAAGCCACAGCACTGTCCCAGTGAGCCAGCATAAAGCATTTCATAAATTCTTCAGTATGGGATACAGTGTTGCCAGACGGAAAATACAGCAATATCGTACTGCAGCTTTAAAATGTGTAGCTAAGCTAGTAGCATCTTAAGTTGTTGTGAAGTCATACGATCTGTCTGGTTTAATGAGCTGCAGGCGTTAGCAGGGCATCGGACAAAGGGCAAAAAGTTATCGTACATTTGGCATCACTGACGGGATGTATTTAAGTCTTAAGCTCCTGTCTGTCGAAATCATCTGCATTAGTGAAATTGAAAGTTTTATGAGTACACAAAGGATTAAAGATCGGTCGTTTACAGCGATGTAATGTCATATTCTCTATGTTCAGTTCTTCTCACCAGCGTGCTCCAAAGCCACCATCATGGACTGCTCGATGAGGTCCCTCTCGATGAAGTTGCGGAAGTCGTCCCGGTACACGGTGAGGTCTGGTAGTTGGAAAGTGCACAGGGGCGTGTCTAGAAGCGGCTCACTGCTGCTTCCTCCAGTGCTCGAGACGTGAGAGCGGGCCAGGGACACGATGGTGGAACTGGCGTGCGAAATGCCCCGCGACAAGCGCTTTTCTGTCGCTGCTGAAAGAGAAATGGCAGAGAAGGTTTAATGTCAGTAAACTTTTTTAGGGTCTTCTCTTTGGTTTATAATTTGGCAGAAAATGATGAAATATTCAGGAAATTTTGAAAAAAAGGAGAAAGAGCACATTACAATAGTTAGCATTTCTTTTTTAAAAACTAAACAACATGCAAGTTAGTATTTTCACACATGCACGAAACTCCTTTTTCACTGCGACAACATCCGTACACTTTCCAGCCAGACCCCGACTTTCCGCCTGAAATTGGGCGGGGTGAAAGTTTTCACCCCGCGACTGCTGAGCTTCTCAGCAGTCGCAGTTCTTCTCTTCTCGTTCATTGTTACTTAGATTACATCCAATTGCACATGGCATTCATATAGGAGCAACAATTTCATCATAACATTGGACTCTGTTTCTTTGTCTGCCATCTTGGATAGATGTTGTAAACATTGTGACCTCCTCAGCGTCCTTTTGAAGTTTTAAAATCTCCTGCTGTGAGAGAAAATGTTTGAAAAAGCAACTGTGCAAGATTTCAGGGGCAGGCTGTCCTGAAATGTTCCAGACGTTTTCAGGAGTGCATGTTTCAAAAGGGTTAAAGTTAGTCATCTTAGTATAGGTAATTTAAACTAAACCGTTGTGTCGACCATTAAACTTGTGTTATGTTGCATAAAAACATGTCCCTTTGCTGGTGTCCTCACTTTGCACCACCTCATCCTGGCGTTGGAGAACCGGCCGTCCTACCCGGGCCATCTCCTTTTCTTGGGGCAGATAGTTCCTCTCCTCTGTGAACGAATACGTCAGGTTCCCAGCATGCACCTGCCGTAGCTGCTCAAAGTCACTGAGGGCAGCAGTGAAGTCCCAGTTCTTGCCTGCACACACAAACACATACGGAGAAAAGAACAAAATCTGTCAACAACCTGAATCCTGTTTCTGAGACGAGCAAATGACACATCCTTAACGAGGTTAAATATTTACCACGAGTCAGTGCATCCATAGGCTGTCTTATCTTATGTAAAGGCCACTGGCACATTCCTCCGCTTGGGTAAATATCAGAATTTTGAGCACGTCTCGGCTCGCTGGCTCGCTGCACTTGACTGCATTGCATTACATTTTTAACCCATATTCTTATCTGCAACTTGTGTTGCTGCTAGGCAACAGGACCGCTGTTGACTCTAGCTATACCTTCCCTTCTGTTAGTGTATGAAATCCTAATTAACTGCTACAAGCCAGAAGCACCGACTGAGACAGCGGTCAATTTAGCTGCTGCTCAAAACATCACCAGCTGCCAACTTCAGCCCCCCTCCCCCCCCCCCACCGCCACCACTACCTTTGCCCACCCCCTCTTTTTCTGAGCTTAATTGTACAAGTGATGAAACCAACAGAGACTCAATTACATGGACTGAAGTTTTACTGATTTAATTTAATTTTGTAAATCATTTGAAAAACAATGATTGGATAAAAAAACAAGCCTCTTGTTATTGTTCACATCATTGTGTGTATCTGTGTAGCATTTGCTCTGCACAACTGTTATCTTTAGTGACTCTGGACCCACTATGAAATTACTGAAAAACAGAAGGGGTTAAAAGGCTGTTCTGGTTTTATAAATCTAGGCCCTCTACTTGTTATCTTTTACATGTAGTGATGATGTCCGTTATTAAACATGAATATATTTCCTTTGGATGCATTGAGCCGAGTTATTTTAGTCTAATTTGAATCTGCAGTCGCTGCAGGTCACAAATAAAACATCACATAGTTACCCCTAACCCTAAACTACAAAACAAGAGTCATACCTTAAGGATCGAAATGTTTTAGAGATGCAGAACAGATTGCTTCACCTGTCACCTGCCGTAAACTCTCCCACATAATCCATGCAAGTACCGCACCTGGTCAACGTACGTCTCTGCTAAAGGATCTGTTTTTGCCTCCTGACAGCCTAAGTTTGTTTTTGTGAGAGTCTGACACAATATTACACAACATTTTGAAAAGGTTCCCACAGTTCAGACACAGACCTTTTTGTTAAAGAGCTAAAATGTAGGTTCGCTCAAGGAGAAGTCTTGATGTAGAATCTCAGAAAACATGAGTTTTCTTCCAGGAAGATAACAGTGAAAACTTCAAAGTTGGAGAGAGGGAGTACTCTGTGCGAGAGTACAGAGGGCTTGGATTTGTGTTTTTTATTTATTTGTCTTTTTGCACACACACAAAATAAAAAATAAAACATTTTGAGTGGGACACAGTTTCCTCTGAAGATTATTTTGCAGCCATTACAGCCCGTTTTTAAGCCCATTTGATCCTGGAAAAATGAGAAAGCATTTCTGACCTATTAGTCACTGAGTCCAATCTGTATCACACAGAGATACTGTAGAGTTCTGTATCACACAGGTGAAACTCTGATACTCACCCTCTAGCAGATCTCTGGCCAATCCCGGTTCAGCTCCAGTGGAACGGACAAAGTCGGATAGGACTGCGTCCATATCCACGGTCATGTGATCATGAATTCACACGTTTGCGGGTAGTGTCCGGGCATAAAAAAAAAAAAGAAAGCAAAAAAGAAACAAAGAAAAACAAACACGGACCGTGCTATCCCTGAAAGGACAGCGAGGGAGGGGGTGAGGGAGGAGCGGTCCTCTCTGCCTTGTCCTTCTCTAGCAGCCACACCTGAAAGAGAACACACAGATAAAAAACAATTTAATCTTGTTGAAGGAACTGTGAGAGCACATGGATATAATGACCCCGCTCAACCTCTTTTCAAATACAAGCCTGTCTTGGTCTGATTACATTCGAACTTGACACCTTGTTGGTCACTGTCCCACCCAAGACAACAGCTGAGGCACACAATGAGAACAGGTTTGACGAACTGTTTGCCCACTTTGGGTAAAAAATCTCATAAAAGTCAAATGAGGACCCGAGTGGTGTAGCTGCTGTGATGTTTGTCATGTGAGGAACTCAACTATGGTTTTAGTCTTCATCCTGTTTTTGTGACCATTCTTGTTTTTTTTAGCTAGCATTATTAAGTCATATCTATTTTAAATTAAAACATGAAATATGGCCAAACAGCAGTTTGTTTTGGTTTAATGCTGGTGCTTTTTTTAACCAGCATTAACCAGGAAAAGTCTCATTGAGATTTGAGAATCTCTTTTAGAGGAGGGTCCTGGCCAAGACAGGCAGCAAGCAGCACAATATACAGGGTTTCAGACAACAATGATTTATATTTATAAAGGAATCACAAAATATATGAACCATTCATCAAAATGTGTCATAAATCATCAACAACAAGGCGATCAAAAAAGGGCAATACGAGAAAAATCTACAGCCAGATTTGATTAAGAAGACCTTTAAAAACATCCAAGGAAACCAGCTCCCGAAGATTTAGAGTATCTTAAAACCAATCCCAAGAAGAAGCAGCAGCATACTTGAACGTCCTTTTTCCTAATTTAGAACGGGCTTTACGGAAGGTTAAAGGGTATAAATCCTGGGAGCGGAGATTGTACCTTCCAGTACTTTTTTGAAGTATGTAGCTCAGTAGGTAAGCTGGAAGCAGACCGAGAATACGCCAGTGGTTTAGTCAACGGGCAGACAAAGCAGACCAACCAACCCGAGCATACAAGGAGCAGTGTAAGGGCTTAAAGATTGGTGATAAACCTCAGTGCCCCATGGTATCCAGCGCATGTAGGCATTAGGAGGACGTGTGCATGTAAAACAGTATTCCTTTGACGAGGTCTCTTTAATCACTTAGACCATTTCACTCTTTCAGTTTCAAAGGGAGATCCACAGCAGCTGCATCAGTTTGGCTCTGTAATCAATACTGAGGCATTATAGAGACTGAAGAAAAAGAGAGTCAGCATCACTGGGCTGTTGACACAAAGGATGTAAAGGGCGATCAATGTCAGACAAAAGACATCAAGCAGGAGCAAAGTAGGTCTGGTGAAAAAGGTGTACTTTGGGGACCAAGCTAAAGCTAAACGCTGTTCTTACAAGCAAGGCGTTTATACAATTCTCAAGAAGGGCGTTCATGCTTGATGTGTGGCAATCCTTCTTCCAGTGCGCTGTGCTGGGTTAGTTAGTTAGTTTTTTAATGATTTACTTCTGGGCTTTTCCCCCCTTTATAAAAGAGTGACAGGCAAGTGGATAGAGTCAGGAGAGAGCGAGAGTAAGGAATGATGCGGCGTGGTTGTGGCTCAGCTAGTAGAGTCGGTCGTCTCTCAACCTTCCTTGTTTCCTTGTTTTGCAGAACGTGACAGGTTGGGGGTTCGATCCCCAGCTCCTCCAGCAACATGTACGATCAACCTTGGGCAAGACACTTAACCCCAAAGTTCTCCCGCTGCTTCATCGGCGGAGTGTGAATGTGTATGGGATTAGTTATTACTGATGTTATTACATAGAAACCTCTACCATCAGTGTGTGAATGGGAAGGTGTGACCTGCGGTGTAAAAGCTTTTCCTGTTTTTTTACACAATATATCATGCAGACACAATGCTTAAAGTGATTCACAAATCGTTTAGTCTGTGCAACAAAGCCCATTTCCCTCTTTACTGTACCTATGACTGTATTCATCATGTGGTTTTCATCATTTGGAAAAGCTAGCTAAATGAAGAGCCAGACAACCTAGATTGGAATGTTTCAGCAACCATGATATTCATCAGCCTCAGCTCCACCTCTTTGCCTGCTTCTCAATTAGCCTGGAGTTAGTTGGAGTTGTCATAATAATTATGGTGAGCGCCATCGTTCAGCTTTATAATGGCTCTTTAGAAACCAATGGGTGACGTCACTGAGACCATGTCCTTGTTTTACACAGTCTGTGCTTAAATACAGCATCCGACGCATAACGACAATGTTCTATGGGAACCTAATTACATAATAGCTTTGCACAATAGCAAAACTGCCCAGTAATTATGAGCCTTGAAGTTCCTAAACTGCCTAATCCAGTTTGGACTGACTCCTTTTCTATATCTACCTACATTCATCTATTCCCATCATCCCGTGGCTCCTCCACCACCCAGTGTTCCTGCCTCATCTGTGACTCAGTGAACTCTTTTCCACTGCGCCCGATGAGTCACGATTTTACTCTTCTTACACCTCTCCACCATGCTCTCGCCTCACGCTCTCCTTGCCTCCCTCAGTTTCTCCATCATTATTACAGCGAGAGCCACACAGGCACGGACAGGGGAGGGGACAGGCTACAGAGCTGAAAGACCTTTCTCAGCCAGCCGAGCATTTTTAAAGCCTTCTCTGCAAAGTCAGGGATTCAGCGGCTTCTCCTGCACACTCTCTCTTTGATAATCAGGTCCGCTGATTAAATAACAGCAACAAGTGAGGTCGAAGTCAGTTATCTGTTAAAAGCTAAGGGGCATCAGACTCGACTTTTAGACCACATTCAATGTTACAAAAAGGTGACGCACACTTCTGACTGATGATACTGCATCAAAAAACACTGGGCTGTTACAGAGAGTGTGTTGCTATAGGTACCAGTAAGAAAATGTAATATGAGCCAGTCCATGAAGTCCAGTTTTTTTTAATCAGACTAAAAACACATGTTGATACTCCTCGGAGGCCGGACATGTTTTAAATACAAGGCATAGAGTGATTGAGGCTCATGGTAAACAGCATAATTTGCATGAGGCTATAAGAGGCAGACCATAAAAGATTATGTCTGCAAAGTGAAACCAAGTGAGCATTATGTTGATTTTTATTTCAACATTTGATAGTTTATTCTCAATCTTTCTTGCCTTACAGAAAAGCTTTAAAGCTGGCCACACACTACATGATTTAAGGCTCATTATTGGCCCGATTAGTCCCCCACAACAATCGGGGGGCGTGGCCCGATTAGAGGCTTGTTGGATCTGTTTTTTTTTTTTGTCCAAAGAATCCTCAAGTGTGTTGTGTCAGTACGATTAATTTACTGCTCCCGATTTAGTCGGATCCTGTTTGATTATATACTATTCCCGATCAGACGGGATACACAAAGCAGCCAATGAGAGCGAGAAGACATGGAACCCTCAGCTCGCGCAGCCAATTGTATATAGCCGCACATAATCTGACTTCTCAGCTACGATTTCAACCATATTGTTTTTCTCATATTCTGTTTTTGTGTGCAAAACGAAACACAGGAGCCAGCTGACGATGTGGATGTCGGCCTTATCAGTTATTCTTCTGAAGTCACGTTTGATCACACAAGTTTCTGTGAGATCTTGTGTCTGTGAAATTGTTACTACAAATGGCTTGTGTGGTTTCTCCCGATCCGTCTGAGTCGTCTAGTGTGTGCATTCGGAGGGTTATAGTATTTTGCTGACACATCTTGTTTAATATTATTATTATTTAATATTTTTATGTGTACATAAAAGAGATAAATGTTCATGCTTGACTACACACCCCACTGCATCTGTTTTTTTGGTGCACTATGCTGCAGAAAAAGTTCAGGCCAGGAGAGATTTCTTTTTTCAGAGCTAGAGAGAGTGACCTGCATTTTTGCAGAGAGGTTTGGTTTGGGTGGTGACATAAATACCGAACCAAACCTTGACCCCTGTGACCGTCAAACCCCTGAGTGACTACAGATGATAAATGTCAAAAGCAAGTGTAAGCACTTAGAGAAGTTCAAATAATGAAACTGCAGATGACCAAACACAGTACCTGCTCTTTCTCATCATATATACCACGTTTAAAACAAAACCCAGATCTCCAGGATCGCTACTGGGAGAGAAAGAAAGATCAGAGGGCTGAGCTGCAGAAACAAAACTGTAACTGACCTTGAAACTGACTGAAATTATAAAAAGTTATAACTGGTGGTTTCACACATACAGGTATGAAAGTGCAGACTCAGCACTTTGAACACATTCCCAACAAGGCATGTATTGATGACACCAGCCTTATATAATTAATGAGTTAGATTCAAGAGGCTGTGGTGACGCAGAGACCTGCATCACACTTCTCCCGAACAAAAGAAGAATAAAGAGGTTTTAAAGTAAGCCGAGTTCTGTCGACTCAGTGCTGCAACAACATGAAAAAACCAATACATAGGAGGTCGAAGTAAACGAAAAGGAAATGTCAAATCCATGTGAGAGACTCAATATTGATTCATTGGCTGTAGCAGAATCCAGCCTCTGCCTCGACCTCAGGATGCCACATAAATCCTTGTTTATTTGCCTCATAGCATTATTTGCCTAATAGCATTCCATAAAAGTGTATTTACACAAGTGTATAATACACTTGTATTCAATTCAAAGACTGGCACATCAGCTGAGGGCACAGGCCACGGGCTGTCAGAGAGGAGAAAACCATGAAAAGGGCGATAAAAGTGAACGGCCGAGGACAGAAAGTACCATCACAACACCAACAAAAGGCTGGCTGTTGTCGCTGTGGGACTGTAACATCAGCCATTCCTGTGAACCCACGCTGATGCATTCGATGTCATGGCACATGGCTCGCCTGCAAAAACATGTATGAAACACTTTCTTACAAGAAAAGGCCCCGCGCAAGTTGTCCCTTCAGGCGGTGGTGGACCATCATAATAAAAAATGATCATCATTAATATTGTTTCAATCAACTGTATGCAATGTAAAAAAAAACACATTGTCATGATCCTTAATCAGTCTGTTGGATCAGATTTGAGTCCATGTAAGCAAACCACATCAGTGCTACAGGCATCATTAGGGACGGTTTGCAACACATTGTGAGACTTTCTTGCAAAACAACAGGACTCAAATTCAACAGAAAGTTACAAAGTGCTGAGCAAATATTACATTTCATCCTGAGTATCTGCTGATGCAGTGTCACGCATCTAAGATCATATGCTCCAGCTGCACAATAGCAGGTTTAACAGCAACACCCCTACAGCATCAAACTGCAGTTGCATGATTACTACTGTCTAGTTAAATGTACATTTTCACAGAATCGCTGTGTTGTGATATTATCGTTTCTATGGACCATTTATCATGTACTATCACCTTGAATCGTATCGCATCGGTTGGTTTGTCACCTGGCGAAACAATCATGAGACGATCTTAAAATATCAGATCATAAAGACGTTGAGGAAAAGCAGAAGGACAGAAAAATATGAATGTGCGAATCATGGGATAACAATGTTGTAAGCTATAACTAATAGTGTCTTTGTCTGTATACTGTTCTTATTGTTTAACACAATACTTTTTTTCCACCACTAATTTGGCGTAATTTATTCTGAGGGTAGCTAAGGTCTGGTGTCCACTTAGTTTTTTCCAAGCAGAAACGCGCTGGCTGTGTGATCGGGAAGCGCTTACACGAAGCGTTTGTGTGCTGAGAAGGAAAGCGCTGCACGTTCCTCCTATCACCATGACAACAGTCTGTTGACAACGGCAGCTGTATGACCGACACTGCTCCGTTACTTTTTACTGCAGGTTTTATATTTGAGATCGTTTATTTCCAGATCAGACACGGAGCAAAGAGGAAGTTGGTTCAAGACACGATCTGTAGGCGGCAAACATACAGGGAATATCATTTGGAAAAGAGCGCATTTCTGAAACGTTGGAAAATTTTCAACTTTAGCACTCAGAGAAAAGACGCTGGGTGCTGCGCTTTTCTCCAGACAGAGGCTTTCTGCTGCGAACCTCTCTCCTCATTAATTTTTTTAAAAAAAAGATGCAGGGTGGACACGGGGCCAAAGCCAGTTTGAGCTTCGTCTGACTGCATCAACACAATGTGAAAACACGACTATTATACCCCGGCCTCAATCCAATGGGTAAAATGTATGAATACTGAGTAAGAAAGCATTGTTTGTCAAAATTAAACAATTCAGATTTAAAGGAATAAATTCTGACTTTAGCCATGTGTTAGCTGCAAATAACGATTAAATTGCGATGCATCTCACAGCCCTGAAAGGTAGCAGACATTCAACAACAGTGGAGATGTGGGAGGCTACAGAGTCTATATCATGTTTATCAAATTAAAGATACATCTGTGTACCAATATGTTGACAAATAAGTATCAGAAACATTACCAAGGAGTCACATGTGTCAAGTAGTACACATTATTTTCTACAAACGTAGTAAAACTGATGTTTACTACTGTATGTACCACAGCTATGCCAAGTGGTCATCAATAAAAAATGTCTTCATAATCCTGATTATTTTATATACGATGGCCAAACCAGCATAAATAAAGGTAAACAAGAAAGCCCCTGTGCGGATTAGTGGCTAACATTAAGTGCGCTGCTGCCAGTCCGTGATTTGTGTTGTGGATGGCTGAGCTTTTGTCTGGCAGGAGGGCTTACGTAACAGGAGCTGCTGACAACACGTGGGTGCTGAGCTGCGAGCCGGGAGAACGGCCTGGATCACTGAGGGAGACAGAGAGGTCAGCACAGCCGACTGCGTCAGCCCTCGGTGGACCAGCAGGGTCAATTTACTGCTGGACACAAGTTTGCTTCGCTTGCCTTTAGATCCTTAATGAGGAGAATTTCATTTTATATATATATATATATATATATATATATATATATGTGGCCCTCATATTTAAAGATGCTTCTTACAACCACAGCAGGAGAAACAACTGAGCTAAGCACTCTCCTACTGTTGACCACCGAGCAGCTGATCTGGAGGAGTTTAAAAGGCATCACTCTCTCCTGAATCCGACAGAAGACTAAATATGGCGTTCCCTTTCTGCAGATGTAGAAAAGAGGATGAAGGCAGCAATCAGAGTGAAAAAAAAGAAATGTGTATAAAAGCCCCTGGCCAAATGGTGAAACAGCTATGTAACCAAGCAGTAATACACAAACAAGACATTTTTAGATACGGGTCCACGCAGAAAAGCTAGTCTGGTTCCAGACATCTGAATCACTCTGATTATCATGACTGAAAAAAACTAAATGTCAATTCAACTGCCTGATGATCAGCTACATAACAGCCACATGACATTAACAATAGAGCTATGCTTAATTCCTTATATTAACCTGTTAATGGCCTACTTATTACTTACTTAGCTACTTATTTTAGTATGTTAAGGAGAAGTCCCACAGACGTCTTTCTGTTGGGATGGAGAAACTGAAAATACATGTAGCAATAAATGGTAAATAGACTTGAGCTTATAAAGCTCTTTTACACTGCATGTCACACCTACCCATTCACACACTGATGGTAGTAGTCTCTATTTAGTATCGTCCATCAGATGTAACTAATTCCATTCATACACTGCCACCAAAGCAGCAGGAGCAATTCAGGGTTAAGTGTCTTGCCCAAGGACACATCGGACATGTTGCCCAGCTGGGGATCAAACCCTCGACCTTCTGGTTGAAAAGTGACAACTCTACAAACTGAGCTACAGCCGCGTTGTTGAAATGAATAATTCAAACGATGCATCATGATGCTGAAGAGGGTTGGAAAAAAAGCATCTGCCATGCTCAGCGTTGAGTGAGTTTGTTCATCCTTCCAGCCACGGCGGTGAGTAAACGAAAGTAACGTAGGCTAATAGAGGGATTTGTGACAGAAAACAATGTAAATTGAGTCCCGGTCCTCTGCTTGCTGACTTTATGGGCAGAGTCAGCCGGTCCTGCACGCTCAGACCATAGTGCTCCGCTGCTCCTTGTGTCTTTTTCTCCTTCTCCTCTGTGTCTTTTTAGCTGACCGCAGCACAGATTAGCGTCTTCATTACAGCAAAAGGTATGTTTAAACTGATGCCTCGCTGTCTTAAGTCCAAAATGATTAAAAGAAGGGGGCTGTGTTGGTGACTCGGGGTTAAAGGAGTGGCTGTAATAACATGTAATATCTATCTATCTATCTATCTATCTATCTATCTATCTATCTATCTATTAATATAAGGTCTGTCACCACTGACTAGTTAATTGCAGTTGATTAGGGTCTGAAATGAATGCATAAATTTGTTTAACGAGGTTGAACTAATGTTATTTTGTCCCTTTAGGCTCACCGTAGATAAGCCTCCTCTGTGTCAAGTAAACTACTCTTAGCTTTGCAACATTTCAAAGAAAAAGAAAGCTAAGCTAAGTGGGCCCGCACCGGCTAGGGGGCTTGCTAACTACTGCTGCGAAACGATGGCTGTGAATCAGCGGTGCAGAGCCGCGTCTCTAAATCAGACAACCTCGCCTCCAAAGCTAGAAATACATTTCTTACATGTACCTTTACCAGTAAAGGAGGACGAGGAGTAACTAAACATCTGACACAGCAGGAGAGCGCAGGAGAGGGAGAGGCAGAAAAAGAAGCCATCGTAAGTGAAGCTAACTGCTAAGCTAAACTGAGAGTAGGTAGTTAAGATAAAGATACAACAACAGTTGTAAGAAACGGGTGAAAACCCAAAACTGACAAACAAGTATTCCTGTGTGTGTGTGTGTGTGTGTGTGTGTGTGTGTGTGTTTTATCTCATGCAGCCAGTTATTGTGGGCATGCTATAACTCTTCAATTGAATTGTTTCTGACTTTATCTTTGTTGGGTTTTTGTATTCTAAACTGCTTTTCTTGCACAAAAGGTGCTGCAAGACAATGGTTTGTTGTGGTTGTTTTTATCTCCGTTGTTATAAAATCCAAACAGGATTTAATAGTACTAGAACAATGTGTTTTATCAGCCCGCGATGAGACAATTACAGACTGTTCAAAGCAAAACCAAGATAAGGAACATCAGGACAATCAAATGCTTGACACACACAGGGGCAGACAGAGGAACCGGGCCTTCTGCCTCCTGCGTGCTAAAGATGCTGGTGCATGAAATGCTGCGTCATGCACTGTGTAGGTCAGTCAATACGGCATGACCTAAATAATGTGAACAGGAAGGACTACATTTTTCAGGAGGTTGCACAGGAAATGCAATAACCCACCATAGATTAAAGAAAAAAAAACATGAAACTGCATCATTATCTCAACATTCCCATATGTACAGAGGAAATTATCATGAATATTAAAACTTAAAATAGCTGAGTTGCCACTTTGGACCAGCCGAAACATTGACTGACCCATTAATCTTTAATGTTTAAACACAGAAAATCATGATAAACGCTAAATACTCTCCTATATTCACCAGCTATATTTGCTATGTGTGCCTGTCTGCCTGTATTCGATGATGAGTGGGGTGTTAAGGGCTTGTTGTTGCAGCCAAAAACAACAATGAGAGTAATAATGAGATTGAAACAACAACACAGAAGTCGCGGGTCCTAAGGTCATGAGCTGCAATAAAGGCAACATGAAGCTGCCGATTCAGGTGATAATTCTCTTCAAAGGCGCATTGTCATTTGCGTTACCATGATCATAAACTATTCACTAGAGAGGCTCAAAAGATGTTGTCAAATATAGATTGAAAGCATTGCAGGAGACACCTGTGTCTCCGAGATAGGAGAGTTAACTTTGCAAAATGCTAAATGTGTCCAAAAATAAATGTTTCATTACTTTCTTCCTTCCTGGTAAATGTACATGAATGGTTTTAATGTGTCATTTTGAACTCGGGGTGGATACAACAATTTCTCCAATCCTTGCGATTTAAAAGTTTGGTTTGCAACACTTGTCCACATTACTAGAGCTGAAAAAGAATGGACCATAGCGCTGATGTTAAAAGAGAACATATTATCCCCCTTTTCTACCTTTTCAAACAGTCCCCTATGGTCTAAATGAAACATCTGTTCTGTGCTTTGGTCAAAATATAACATGAATCAAGCACCAGAGGAGGTTTGTGATACTGTATAAACCAGCTCTCTCAGAACGCTCCGTCTTGGTGTGTGTGTCTCTTTAATACAATGAGCCCCCCCTGAGTTTTCCCAGTAGACATCACACCTCTAGCGAGAATAAAAATGGCGGACCTGTGCAAAAGTTTTGCTCTAAGCTGGGGGTGAAGTCCATGGGTGGACATACCAGGCGAGGGGAGGTTATTTCTTTTACCAGAATCCCACTGTGACATCACAAAGAGCGCACATTTGAAACGGAGCATTTTTCTCTGTGTGGTAAGACATAAGCAGACCAAAAACAAAGGACTGGATAGATTTATTTCACATTTTGTGGGTCGGTAGACAATCAGGTTATCCAAATATACGTTCAAACACACTATAGAAGTGGATTTGTCATCATATTTCCCCTTTAAAACTACTTCAAATCTGCAAGTTTTTGCAAGTTTTGATTATTTTCCTGATTAATAAATTAGTATGCTCGTGTGTCTCCCATCTTTGTCACAATCTAAGAGCCAATACAATACACAAATGAGATTAGGTTGAATGCACTACCTACTCCTTTTCAGACACTGTTACTTTTGTATGTTATTTATTATCTGATTGTAATTTTTGGTTTTGAAATAAAGTCTATCATTCATTCATTAAATCAGAGATTTCTGACCGTGAACTGAGGTCATGGAGTGCGAGTGTGCATGCGTCCATACACTAAGGTTACATGCCTCGTGTGAAACATGAGCTTTGTTGTACGATTAAGAGAAAAAGAAGCTGAGGTGAAAGAACAACACGTCTCTCCGCTTAACCTGAATTGACACTTAGCAACGACCTCGGCCTGAGAAAATATCTTCTAATCAGCACAGTTTGTGTTGAAACTTTCCCAAAAGCGATCGACTGAGTCTTTCTTTTTCTCCTTTAAAGGTCACGACGTGATGAATGACCACATCTATAAATGTGTCAGTTCTATTTTAGTTCAATCACATAAACACTTTCCTGTGATCTCAGCGAACGAGAAACGCCCCCTTAGCCGTGCAAAACAATATGAGTAATGAGATAAAGGGCATAAAGTAAGCAAACAGTGGAGGGTGATTTATCAGGAGCGGTGAGTGTGGCCTCACTGCTCCATCTCTGGTCCGAGTGATGGAGGGTTAGAAATGATACCCTTCAAACCTTTAGACAAAACAACGAGCATGAGTCTACTCTAGAGGAATGGTATCAGTTTGTAAGTTGGCCAAGAATGTAACTATGAATGCAGGAGTTGACATAAAGATAAATAAACTCAACTTAGAGGTGTCCCATTTTTCAGCATTGATTGGCAGATTTGAAAAGACTAAAATATAATCTAAAGTTTTAGTGGCATTGTGTTCCAGCCAACTCGCTGGAATTTTCTCTCCCTTCTGTTTTCATACTCTTAATCACTCTCCCTTCAACTCTTCCTGTGATTCTCTTTTCTTTAAATGTCGATTTAGCCCGGGTTTTGGCCTGGAACCAGTGAATACTAAAAACATTTCACCATAAAACCTGCACTACAATCAAGTGTCTGGGTGTACAACCTGAGCTGCAGCAGTGAAGTTGGCGGCGGCGGCGGCTGCCTTTCAACTGTGACACGTACATGTGTCGTTGCCAATGAAATGTTGATCTTGCGCGATACAAAATGATACAGTACCCTTGGGAAAATTTGTCTTGGACTCAAAGTGCTGCAAACATTCGGGCTGCCTCTACAAAACATGCAGAGAGCAGCAGCATGCGAGTCCAGGTCGCAAGCAGAGCAGCGCCACCAGATGGTAATTAACAAGATGATCTCACAAGAATCGCTGACAAAACACCAGTGTCACAGTAATGTCGAGCCCAGTATGGATGAATTTTTTTTTAAATGAGATCGGGCTAATTCAGAGTTTCATAGTGTTGGAGTCAAGCCCACACTAACCGAGACCAAGACATCCCGAGACCAGAGTACTCCAAGACCGAGACAAGACCACGACCAAGGCAGGATGAGACCGAGACCAGACCAAGACCAAGACCATAAATATCACTGAAAATGGGTCATCTTGTGTGCAGGGGGCGTGTCACTCACTTAGGCTATAACACCGGGGAGGTTACGGTCGTAAACCGGGGGGTTAAAAATAAATTAAATAATTTGTTCTCTTAGAAAAAGGTTGTTTTTCCTTCTAATCACAGTAATGACATGGGAAAAAAAACCTGTTAGTGCTGGTCCTGACCGGTCTTGATTTAAAATCCAGAGTCCATCAAGTCCAAGCCGAGACCTTCAGACCTTCAAAAAGTGTTCTTGACCACAACACTACGCCATTCATATTCGTACTTATGTGGGGAGAGAGAGCACGGGTTGACGTGCACCAAACAGTGTTAGGATCAGGACAAGGACTGTAGCCTTGGTACATGCTCTACCAACTTATAACTGATAAACCAGCGCCCCCAAGGATTAAGGTTTGTAAGGATATCAAGCATTTCAAAAGACTCCAAGAAATTACGTTACAATAAAAAGATACCCATGTTAAGCACTAAGAGATGCAGATTTCTTGTATGGGTTAAATCTGCATATGATTGATGCACTTAAAGAGCCCATATTATGCCCTTTTTGGGGTTCGTATATTTAATGTATGTACCTACTTTTGTACGTTCACAATAGCTAAAGTCCGAAAAAAGTGTCTGTTTTCATGTACTGCTCCTCCTTGCTCCCTCTACGCTCTGAGTCTGTCAGCTACGCTCTGCTGAGCCCCCACTGCAGAGCCCTACGTGGGTCAAGTCTGCTCTGATTGGTCTGCTGATCCGCTCTGTCGTTATTGGTCAGTTGCTCAGCACGGTTCTCGGAAATGTCCCGCCTCTTTTACCATATTGGGAATGCAGTCACTGGCTCCGTCCGAGGGGAGCATTAACATTAGCACCTTAGCCCTACTGTGCTACCGCAGGCTACGGCATATTGTGGGCGTGCTACAGAAGTTAACGGGCGTGCAACATGAGCTGCTGGGCTTGCCACAACGAGCCAATGGGCTTAGATCAGTGATATCACACTGACAATGACGTCGGACTGACAAATTTTTATCGAGGGGGGCTAGAACCGAGCGTTACATGCGGCTAATGCTATAGCTAACAGGAGGAGGTAGGAAAAGCTGCGTTTCCGCGGACTTTCAATTTTTGCACATAGATGTGACTAAACATGCACAGGACACTTAAAACACACTAAAGGGCATATAAACCCAGAAAAAGCATAATACGGGACTTGTAAGTCTCCCATCAGTCTTGTGTTGACAGGTTGAAAACATGCTCTGAATGTCTGCAATAGGCGTTGGTTATTCTGCTTAAAACCACAGAGGTGTTTAAAACTTTGTCCAAGATTAAAGAGCAAACACTTTCCTTATTAATTCACTCTCCCCATGAGTCAATGGCTTGTTTTTTTAAATGCTGCAGAAATCAGGGCTGGGTTCTCTGTGAACAATCAATCACAGTAAACACCTCACTGCCGAGGAAAACCAGAAGCGGAAGACAAACAAAGGTGTGGTGACTGAGATGGCTGTCCTTCAGCTGTCTTTATCTGAAGGAGTGCTGTAATCTGGTTACTGACTGAGCCCAGTCAGCCTACACTCACTCATTACATAACATGAGAGCTACAGCTGGGAAGGAGGCTGAGCGCTGCCTGGCTGAGGAGAAATGGAGGAAAACATAGCCTTCACCCTGATCTTACAAAGTTTCTCTCTGGTGATCGGAGTAAAACAACAGAACTGCTGCACGTATATTGAGCAGAATATATCAATACTATATGATGCATTGCTTCAATCTCTCAACTTAAAAATGCAAAAGGTTAAAAAAAGAAAGGGCTTATCAGAGAGACCTACAGCTCTGGACAAAAACATGCACAGCCATGCATATCAATGCAAATTCTCCGCTCTGTATAACCAAGTATCACTCTACAAGCACTGGGTGATACTTTCCTCACTGATAATGTTGTATTTGTGTGGTTAACAAAACAGCCCAGTAAACACCGGTCCTCAAATCCACCTATTGTGCCTCAGTGAAATTGCTCTGCAGAAGATACCTCAGCCAATTTTGTCATTTTCTGCAACATCAGTTGTCTTCAAGGGCGACTGGGTGCATCATATGATCAGTGTAACGTAGGCACATTCATTTCAAAGGGCTTGCATAATGCTAAAGGATATGATAAGCATTTCACTATAAACCCCCTCAGGCTTATACAAGGCCACTGCAGCAGGAGGTCTGTGCAGCAAAGTGAATCAATGCTCTAACTGCTTTCTCAAAGTCCCAATAAATCAACTGATAAAGCCTAGGGTTACATGATAAAAACATGATCGGGATGATGTTTTCTATATATTTTTTTTATCTATATTTTCATCGTAACTTTTTAGTTTCATAACGCAGTGAGTTTGCGGAGTATGCTGAACATGACAGAGGCCTTAAACTCAAGAATATACTTTATTAAAACATGTACTAAAGTTCACGATCAGTCAAGAGTTTCAGGTTTCTATGACGCTACTCTGTGGACACGACACATGCGGGGCTGCAAGCTGAACTGCTGCTTACATTAGATTCTCTTTGACTAAATGTACCTCGTAGTTATAACTAATAAGAACACAAAGGTGTAACGAGAAAAAAATCAAGAGTCTCTCTATGTAACAGACCCTATATAACAGACAATCAGAAGGGTCTGAGGGCTGAGCTGCTGCTTGCAATACCTCTGCTTGTTTGAATGATCCTAGCTTGTTTTGCGGTTCTGATTCTTTCAGTGTAAATAAAGGTTGTACCTGGAGCCTAAGTTACACAAAGATATCTCCTACTAGTAAAAACAAACTAACCTGGTGACTAAAATTGCAAGATAACTCGATAAAATTAAGGGGGAAAACTCTCTGACGAGGGGGCTGCTACCCGAGCTGCCATTGGTTCACATAATGTAAAAAAAATTTAACAAAAATTTCCTCGTCTTTCAAGGTAAACATTTACTTTAAACCATCTTATTCATGGGCAGCTGTTACTCAGTTGGTAGAGATGATTGGAAGATCGAGGGTTCGATCCCCAGCTCAAGCAGCTACATGTCTGATGTGTCCTTGGGCAAGACATCAACCCCAAGTTGCTCCTGCTGCTACGTTGGACATGTATTAATGTACAAATGGGATTAGTTACTTCTTATGGTCACTTCACATAGCAATCTCTGCCATCAGTGTGTGAAAGCTCAAGTCCATTTACCATTTATGGCCCTCAGTTCCACCTTTTCACTCCTTTATAGTTTCTTCACATGCTTTGCAGTAATTGTTCGGCATCTTCTTTGAAGTACTTAATTAAAAAAAAAGATTGCACACTAACCAGTTGACGTTTATCATAAAGGAGAAAGACTGAAGCCTGTCGCTAATAAGATAGAAAAGGACAAATAAAAATAACACAAAAGTTAAGATTCTGTCCATTTGGCACTGAAAGCCATTACTTCCTGGTCATTTTGTAAAGTGCAGCCTCACTAATCCTCCCACTCAGAGGAGCAGCTGTGCTCGACCAGTAATGAGGGAGGGGACCGATGTTTTCAGATCCCATTGGTTCACATCTCAGAAATCAATACAGAAAATTAGAGTGTGACCATTTCCCTGGACAAAAGGGAAATATGCCAGTAAGCTGGTCATTGGAGTAAAATCAATAAAACCCTCCGAGCTGCAGCAAAAACAGAACATCCACAGAGCTTTGTTGACATGTGAATTATTGGACGTAGTGGACCGTTTCAAGTCTGTTAGCTGAAAAACGCTTCTTCATGTGAATGCAGGAAAGTTTTTGTTTGTAGTGGTGCTGCAGTGGACTGGGTAGCTTCTCCCCAAATAAGGGCATTTGTTATCTTCAACCAGTCAGCGTAAACTGTAAGAAGTGTCAAGTGGACATGGTAGTTTAAAAACTATTGGAATTCCAGGTTTAAAAAAAGGCAGGAAATTATCAACTTCCCAACAAAAGTCGAGAAACTTTCCTTTTGCAGAAATTTGAGTCTAATGGATAACATTTTTTGTGGTATGAACCATGAAGTGTGCACATTCCAGCCATGATGAAGGCTTGACCACCAGCTGTGGGCGTCTGTGTGTGTAATGGGTAAGACAACACCAGTGTGAATGCACACACAGCTGATGTCAGAGATTCCACACCGCGCCTGCCCTCTCAGAGGCCGTGCCACTCGAGCTGGTCTGGTCCAAAAAGCTGTCCAGTCATCACACAAAAATTTGCCAAGTCTAGCTTCCCCCACTGGGCCTCCCCTATCCAGCTTGCTGGCTCAGAAACATCCAAACCTGATCCATGTGAACTCAGCAACCAGCCCTTTTTCTTTACTTGAGGGCTGAAGGCAAAATAAGGTGAGATAAACAAATCTACGTACAGATTTTGAATAGGAGCGTATGAAGCCACAAAATGTGCTAAACAAAGGTCGCATTAGCTTTGAACTTTTTGACTGAGCTGCTGCAAGAGAATAAAGTTCATCTGATCTAAAAATAGTTCACAAGAAATAACAAAAGGAGGTATTTACATTGTTTTTTAAGCGTTGTTCCTAAGGTCCCGATCCTTTCATGTGTTTTACAGAGAGAGTGAAACTAGACTGATATCTTTAAACCAGAGCAACAACTACTTTGTTAGCACATCTACAGGACCGATTCACACAGAGAATTACCACCTAGTTGCCAGAATCACAGCAACCTCCTGTTTCAGATAGTCTAAAAATATTCTGCTCGTAATTACACATAGAAACTCCACAGTTTGAATCTCAAAAAACACCTTAAAATCCACATTTATAAACAGTCAGGAACAAAACCCTCAAATGGTGAATGCTGGATGTCTTCAGCAAACATTATAATATACTTATAACATCATCTGCTTGCTTAAAGTATGACACAAGGCAAGCTCACGCCCTATTCATGCGTAATTTCCATAAACAGAAAACACCATGACGTCCCTTTGAACCCAACATAGCATGGATGGTTAGAGAAGCCACTTAATTTGCAGACAGGGCGAGCTCAAGTGAGGTTCAAGATGACGTTAACTCATCTTCATTTGTCTATTATCTATTCAGGGGACATGGGGTAAATATGATTCAGGAAATGGGACATAGCATCAGACAAAACACGACCTAGTCCCTTGAAGGCATCAAAGTTCTTAAAAGTTGTTATCTTTAATCTAATATGAACCTTCTTGAAATTTTGCTAAATTTTCTAGAAGAATTGCACAACTCTTTGTGTCTGGCCTCTCCAATGTAATGTTTTTTTTCTGGTTTCTTTACTCCTCTATGAAAAAATAGCCTTTAAGGATGTCATCTTGTGCCCCTGTTAAATATTCTTCATGATTTACTGATATTATAACAAAACGTCCAATAACTGCGGGAAAAAGACAATTTATTGACAATGAAAGTTTTTGCTAGTAGCAGCCTTGAAAACCCTCGAGACGTTCACATGGTACCACATATCTACAGCTACTTACTGCCAGCTGAATTAGGCAGTAATAACTTCTGCATGAGCACTGATAAGTGTTTATCAGTGTTTGAGAGCTGATGTCATGGTGCCGCGGTGCATGTAATCAGAGATCACCGAGTTCATCAAGTTCTCCAAAGTACTGCACAGAAAGCAAACACCTGCAACACTGAACACACAGTTTTGTTAAGAGAAGGACTTTTCAGAGTTTAAATTTGAGGGCAGAAATTTCCCAAATCACCAAGGAGTTTGTTTTTTTATATGCATACAGAAAGGGCAACAACTTCTGTTAAGAAAATTAATAAGTCTACGCATACTTTATTCTTCTCAAAAGGATGGGTCTCATTTGAGAACAGCTGGTGTTTCGTTTTTGTTTTTTGGGCCTTTTTGCCTTCTTGGATAGGACAGTTGAAATGTGAGAAGAGAGGTGGTGATGACATGCAGCAAAGGGCCGAGGCCGGATCCGAACTCACAGCTGTGCACATGGGGCGCGCGACACAACCGCCAGGCCATCGACGCTCCAACATCTGGTGTTTTAAGGCCATTATCTCTATGCAGTGTTTGCCCTACCATTCATTTGGAGCGGCGACCCGCCACCCCAACAACGACCTCCCGCCCCTCCAAAAGAAAAGGCACGAAATACTTTTTGTTTTTGGAATTTACATAATTTATGTGCGGCCGTTTTATTTCAGCATAACATGAGTGTCTTTTATGCGTTTCGCTGTCCTGGGCAGTGTCTCTGCTCTGCTCTCGTGTTCCTAAACAGAGCAAGTTTTCATCTTTGACACAATCATACTCACTGACACACATACTCTATGGTTTGTCTCAGACACAGCGCCAGGATCTGAATTTTGGCTGAGCCTCTCATCAGAAGAAGTTACAACAGTTTCCATATTGCATTGGCTTCTTTTAAAGATATTTCCCTGAATATCTAGATCCCAAAACAGCTTTTGTTCATTCATAGACTTTTAATTTTAATTGTCACACACAAGTAAAGCATGTTTCTCTGAAACTTTAAAAATAGTATGAATGGTTAAATAGACTTGAGCTTGTATAAAGCTTTTTTTGACTACTCAATGCTCTTTTACACTGCAGGTCTTGCCGAAGGACACATTGGACATGTAGCTGCAACCAACAATACAACCAACTCTACCAACTGAGCCACAGCTGCCCCAGTGTTGAGCACTGTCATTTTGATTCTGTTCAAGACAATCCTTTGGGAAGAAAATGCTGTATTTGTCCAGAATGAAATGATATCCATAATGTCCACCATCCCTAGCGGTAAATCTCAGCTTTATTTCCATCCTCTCTGCTGCGATGGTTTATAAAGGAGTCTATAAAAGCAGGCCTCAGAGGTTCCCAGTCTCTGCCCGGGGCATGTCACTGCAGTAAGGCCCAGTAATCACCAGTCAAGGAGTGCTAATTAACAGCCACATGAAATAGGCTACAGTGGAGAGGGCTATAGGGGACCATAAGTGGCATTCCCACATTCCACACAGAGACCACATTACATGGCGCACAGTGCGAGTGTGGTGGACACCTGAAACAGCAGAAAATGTAATGAGGGTATTTGATCCTCACAGCCAGCGAGGGGAAGTGGAAGGTAATCTGCTATCACTGCTTTTCTGTTTGAGATGTGCACAAAAGGGGACCCAAAACAAGACATCCTGCAACAAACTACCCTGCGCTAAGTGTTGTTTACCTCTGAAACACAGCAGCACAGAGGTAGATAGATCATTTGCTGACTTTGTAAACATTATGCATTAGTTTTAAGTATTCCTAAAAGCTGCCAACCTATACTCCAGACTCTGTGGGTGAGAAGTCCTCATTCAGCCCTGACGGCCTTTCATTGATTTTTTTTTTTTAGCCTTTGTGAAGAAATACAAGCCTCTGCATCCATCTGAACACTTCCCAGCCCACTGCTTCTAACAAAGAGTGAGGAAATGCAACAATGACTTCTATATATTTGACTCTACTGTAATACCAAAGATGATTTAAATAATAAAAATGTGTTATATGAACAAAATATAGAGCTCTGAAATGACTTTCACCATGATGTCAAGAAGTGTATAATATCCCATTAAAGCCAGGAACTTGAACTCATCTTCAAAGTAAACTGTGATGAAAGGTAATGATTAATAAGTTAAATGGTATGAAAGGTCAGAAAATGCTTAAAAAATGTAGCTGACAGTTTCTGAAATCCTAACAAGGCGTCATGAAATGCCTTGTTTTATCTAAAGATATTCAGTTTGCTATCAAAGAGGAAATGGAATAAGTCAATTTTGACATCTTTCCCCACTTTAAAAAATTACACAAGCAGTTTATCTAATAGATGACAACTCATAGAATAGATAATACTAGCTACACACAAGGCTTCACTTTTTATTTAGAAAGATTTTTTGATGTCATCACAGTACATGCAATGTTGCCCCCCCCAGAAAATAACTACAAGCACCGTATCAAATGCATCCAAAAAATGTTATAAAATACAGTTATGCAACTAAAATTATAAACGCTGGGGGAAAATGCAAAGTCAAAAAAATTGTAATAAAGACGCAACAATATAAAAGAGGAAAACTTTACCTTTCACATAGAGATTACACTACACATGCCTTATAAATAATGTCTCAGGGTTGTAATGATGCCTAAGATCTCTTCTGTTTTATGAATAAACACTGCTTTTCTTTTCATTACATAATTCACATTTAGAAGGCCAGCTTGATGACTACTGCTTTCATTTGCATATTTACCCTTGAGGAATAAAAGACATTTACTGACCCAGGCTTGAACCTTTGGTCGGGCTGTTTAGGCATTGACTTAATTTGCTTAACTCCTGCAATAAAAATACTGCGCTAAAAGAGTTATTAGCTTCACCAAGGCAAAAAAAAGGCTTCACTTAGAGAAACAAAATTCCACTAAAAAGCAACTAGCCTGTAACATGTAGGGGTAATTCAAATGTTTAAGATCTCGCCAAGCTAAATCAACCTGAATGTGAAGCCAACCAAGCCCTGCTAGATCTAAAGCCAGTGGCTAAACAAGCACCCGCCTCTGCAGGCGGCAGACACTAATGCTCATGTGAATCCCCACGTGCTGCAGGCCAGGCCTTGTACACAGCAGGGCGGCTTCACGTCACTCCCTGTGTGATGTCATCATGGGTGACAGGCTCCTCATCAAGGCTGTGTGTGGGATTACTCCTGCTGTCCTGGATCAACAGGGGGAGGACTGATGACTTCTAGTCCTCAGAGGAAACTACACTTCCGTCAGCGGGTTAGAGAGGCACCCAGAGCTCATTATTCACCTGCTGTAAAGCTTTATTATAAACATTACCCCCTTAACAAGTGCTGTCGCAGTTTAGCTATAGCTGCTACTTTTCTTAACTCTACCAGCCACTTTGATGAATGCCAGTACAAGCCAATCTCACACTCAATCATTGCAGTACTTGCTTTATGTTGTTTCCTGTCTCATGGACACACATCATATGTTCTGAATTGATTTGTCATATTAGATTTGATTTATAGTTCTACCATATGAGACAGTTTACAAATATATCAATTAATTAATTTTCAATGTAATAATTCTCAATCCAACTAAATCCAAATAAGGACAAATCATCTGCAGGTTGGGAGAGAGTTAAATATGTGACAAAACGCTTGTTTTGCAATTCATGACCTAGCACAGCAGCTACACTGCAGAGGGGGGAGCTAATAATGCGACAAAGGAAGTGAGAAAATTCCAAGTTGTGGAACAGATTTTGACAATAAAAATTGGTACCAAAAAAATCCTCATAAAGCTGAAAAAATAGCATTGAGGATCAAGCAGCAGAGGGGTGACGGACAAAAGATAATGACCAACACTGTTGGCTGGAGTGGAACTTGAAATGATCAAACTTTTCATCAGTGTTTGCTAGAGTAATATGGTCAGTTTAAAGTCCTTCCAAATGAACTTAGGGTGGGTGGGAGTGGGTTTGGCAGCTTTATAACAAAATTTATAGCGTCAGTAGAAATGTTTTTTGCAGATTGTAAACACAACATTCAAACTGGGCCCCTCCTCCTTGCTTCAGTGCTACCAGAAGCTCTTACTCACTGCAGGTTTAGCGTGTATGTTTACTGCAAACTACCACACACTAGCACAAGCTAACCACCGGAGTTTGGCACCTTCCTGTCCAACAGAAAGCAGGCCAACTCCGCGTCCACAGGTAAAACCGTCGTTTGGGAACGAGCTTTATCCGCTTGGCGTTTCTCCTCACTATGAATATAATGTTCTCCTCTTTTTTTTGCTACGCCCACATCAGTCACATTCGCCTGGTTTGTATCGCATCCAATCCCTGAAATGTGTCCTCACCTGCGCGCTTTCGTTGGCTGGGGGAAACACAGCAGCTCCCCGCCCAGAAATGTCCTGACTCACAATTACAGACAGGGTAGAAAAGGCTGAGGAAAGCTTGTATAGTTATACAGTGAATATCATTTCCACATCCTGTGCTGTATATGTAGAGCAGGAAAAGGAAACACAACTGATACAGCAAGCTCTCATTACCATAGCCTCCCCTGTGAGGATAACGTCTCATGCGGTATGGGATTAAAGCTGCCTAGTAAGTCTATCTTTCCTCATATATCTATCCCACTATACATTACAGTCATGGCTACTGTACAATAACTGTGTGAAATGTCAAAAGAAATGTAGGTAGGTTCCTGTCCACAACATAATGTTCGCATTGAAGTTGTAGCTGCTGGCAGCCAGGTAGATGCCTTCCAGGTCTCTGCACCCTCACACAAACAGCCCGGGGCACTTGCTGGCTGCTGTGTCACAAGACTGGCAGGCAACCAGCCATGCAGGGGAGGGTGGGGCTGCACAGAGTTTTCTAAGTCTCTGTCTGGACACAGAGGCTTTAGGAGACAGGCCACCTATTGATCCCTGTCTCACTGTGGCAGCCTGGGAACGCAGGTAGTTTTTTCTTTCATATCACATCTGTTCTTGTCTTTCTAAAGCGTGCTACTTAGAGCCCAGATGAACCGCTGTTTGAATATGAGAACCATGATATGTCTTATATGAGGAGGGGGGTAGTGGGGTATCCTGTGAAATTGTGCAGAATGTGAATGCTCGACAGAAAAGTCATGTGTGTGTCCTACTAACCTGAAGAAGCACTCGACTACTTACTTATTAATCGGACCGTGTTTGAGAGATCCTATGGGAAAACCTCCACAGCCAAATGGGCTGGGCTCTGACACTGACACTGGATCCCTGATGAACTCACTGAAGCACACACAGAAACACACGCACACTCACTGTGCAGCTGCTTGGGGGAGCCCAGCAAGAACATTTAAATTTTCATGCCCTCTGCATTGCTGAAGCAGCATGGTAACCCTGTGAAAACACTATATTCACAGAGTCAGTCAAAACAGCCGCAGTTGTCCAGCACAAACACAGTCAGTGAGGTCCATGTTAAGCCGCTGTAAACCCAAATCCACAAAAGCCTTCTAACTATGTAATCTGAGGTTTCATGTACATTATTGTAAGAATTTTAAAAGTACAGGAAATTCGCTTCAGTCCGATATGAAATACTGTCATTAAAATTTCTGAAATCTTTCCTGATATTAGCTCTGAATTGGGATTGGTTTAGCCTGGATATCTATTACAGTGGTAACCAAGTTAACTCCTATTTGACAATTAACACCAAGCATAGAGTATCAACCATTGTTGCAAAATTTTGGCAACAAATGTAAGCCTCTTTAGGAGTTTAGTTTCATCATAAACAGCTCTAGCAATGCTACAGCCATCATTAAGCATTTAATTCATAGCTTAGGCTCATGTCAGCTAACGTCGCATGTGTTTGCTAAGAGCTACTTTAGACTGGGAGGCACAGCATAATGTTTTTCAACTTTCTGTGACTAACTGGAATTCATATTGTCACATGGGCAGCTTCATTCTTTGACTCTGACTCTGATGTCTTGACATGCTATATTGGGCTTCACAATACAACGCTGACAGTCATGTGTTCTGTAGTGAAAGTTGCTGGGTTTGGAGTCAGGGAGAAGTCGATCAAAAATGTGATATGCCACGCCTTCAAGGCCTTCAGAGGAGTCTTCACAGGAAAATATGACGTTTATAGAACTAGGTGTGCTAGAAGGTCAGAGTAGTATCTTCGACAGAAAATCTGAGTGAGCTGATGTGAGAACACAGCCGGATATAAATCAGGAGAATTCACCTAAAGCCAGTAGGTGAGGATGGTGACGTTTAATTCCCACAATCGTGCATGACGATACAGTGTTCACCAGTATCTTATTCTCCGCTCTTCTGTAGATATTGTGATTCTGTCAAACTACACATAGCATTGACCTGAAGTCAAATATTCTAATTGTAGCGCCGTATAGCAGACTCTGTTGCTTTCGCAGCTTATAAAGCGCTTTTCTAGTCTTCTGACTTCTCAAAGCGCTTTTACACTGCATGTCACACCTACACATTTATTTGTATGTACATTCACACTATTCTATTCTCTTCTCCTCTTCGACACGCTGACGCCAGAGGCTGCTATGTATTGAGACCATCAGATGTAACTTATCCCATTCCTATGCAGTCATACGCCGCCGACGAAGCAGCGGGAGCAATTCAGGGTTCAGTGTCTTGCCCAAGGACACATTGGACTTGTTGCTGCAGGAGCTGGGGATCGAACCCTCGACCCTGAGAGACGAAAACTCTACCAGCTGAGCCACAGCAGCCCCATTTGTTGCTTCAGAAGGCCCCCCTGCCCACCTCCCGTCCGACAGGGATAGTCTTTTGTTGTGAGGTGCATACATGAACAACCAGATCAGGCAGATTTCAAGGGACAGTCCTCCTTCAATTTTCTAGAAATTTTCAGGAGTGCATTGAATGAAAACGGTCAAACAAGTTAAACTTATTACATTCATTGTTAAAACGTAAACTAAGAGTCATACTGGTTAATTGCTGCTCTACCCTCAATTGCACAATCATATGGCTTTGCTATGTGTCACAGCTGAAGCAGGGTGTCAATAATCCCATTGCCACCAGGTCTAGCAACTTTCAAGATGATAGTTCTATAACGAACCTTTTTCTGTTGGCATTACAAGTGTTAACACATTACTTATTGTATAAGACGGTAGTGAAAACATTTCACCAGTCTCATAGTCCTTGCCATCGCCTCTGTATCATTTTCAAACCAGGCTGGTGAAATGCTTACCGCAGCCTATTTGAACACAGTCGGAGATCCCTGTGGGATAAGCTGCAGATTGCAAGCCGCACATTTTCATGTGGAGCAACAAAAATCAAATGGTTCAAAGAAAATCCAATTGCAATATCTCTGGGAAACAACAGCTTTAAAAAAATACTCCTGCCTTGTTCTGAGGCCACTGGAGGCAGGTTGTGAGTTGATTTATTTACCGACTGGTTGGTGCATCGACTGATAGAGCCGTTCAAGTGTTTACAAACCAGCTCTTATCTTGTAAGCGCTTACAAAGTGGCGAAAGTATGTTTTTTGGTGGCATTGAAGGGTGAATAAAAGCACATATTTCCTATGATCTGAGTCCTTCGTCACACTGACAGTTTGGAATCTAAATTGCATTAAAGGGGTGGATGCTACATCCTACTTGAAACACATGCCTGAGGTGCTCTATGTGCAGCTGTATGCATCAATATGTTCCTTGAAGTGTTGAGGCCTTGCATAATGAAGCCCGACAGACATTGCAAGCTCACGCTGCCTCACAGTCTTTGCATCAGGGAAGTAAAACACCTTCTCATATTTGTGCTACAAAACTCGGTGGATCCCCAGGCTGAGAGGCAACTTAAATTAATTTATGACCCAGAAATAGGAAACATTTTCAACATAGGAACAATACCTGCACTGTGACAAGCAGAATAGACCAACCAGTTATTTTGGTAAGCACTAATCTGGTAGTTTATTCTTACTAAGAGCAGGTGTGAAACAATCTATTAACATGGACAGATATTTTAATGATCAGACATTTTACTTAATGTCCAAACACACTAACTTAGCAATCAGCCTATAAGGGCTTTACATCTTAAAGAATAGTTATTTTAATTCATTTAAATAGGAGGTCAGTATTAAAGTTTGTTAAATTAAGTTTTGTGTGATTAAATATTCATGTAAGAAATAACCGTCTCATATCGATAGAAAGCTTAATTTAATCAAATATACTGGTATCATGAAAGACTTTCTGATTTAGTTTAGCTTTAGTTAACTGCACTGTAAAAGGAGCGGCTTTAGCCTTTGCGGCTAATTTCCAGCTGTAGGCAACCATGAATTATATCTGCAAATATCGTCATGTTATTGTAATGTGATAAAACTTGTGATATAAAATCCCAAGTGTTACGCAGTTGAGCACATCATTTCAGACATCATCCCCTATCGCCTTTATAAACTGTTAGGACAGCTGTGAAGGTTGGTTGTTTTTGCTTCTACACACAACACCTAGCTCCTTGAAATTCAATCAACCTAACTAACAGTGGAGTTCCTACATTCAGGTTTCGGCTTTTTTTTTTTTTTAAACAACGTCAACATTGCCCAGTGGGCCAAGTACAGAGTGTAAAGCACTTGTATCTCCGGCCCACATTTAAGTGATGTTGACTGTGTGTGATGGTGTCCAAGCAAACAAAAGGAGCCCACAAACTGAGGAACCTGAATAATTCAAGGGGAGGTGTAAGGCAACACTCTCTCATAGTGGTGATACTGGAAATGATGGCAAATAAAACCAGTCCTCGTTACAAAACGAGCACGGGAGGGCTGAACTCAAATGACCAGCAGCCAGCTCACAAAGTAGTCACATACCTGGCAGAATAAAAGCCTTACAGTGCTGCTAAATTACCTCACACGATCAAGTTTTCCTCTTGAGGTAATCTCAATGCAAGCAGTCTTGATGCTTATGAAATAATGGTGAATGAGTGTAAACATGTTTTCCCCTCTAAGCTGGTGCTTTAAGCAAATGTTACATCACACACGCACCTGAAATACAAACTGGACTCCAGATAATCTGGATCGTGACTGCCAGCTCTCTCTCTCGATATCCCTCAAAAAAACAAGCCAAATAATATTTAAATTCCTACTAAATAGAGAGGAAACATAACTGATAAAACAGCCAGTGAATGACTTATCTACCAGTCAGAAAAAAAACTTTGATATGCAGTATTTACACTGCACAGCTGACAGGTCATAAAGATAATGTGATCTACAGCATCCATTCACTCCACTACAAATTGATGCAGATTAATGCTTGTATTGATTGCTCGTCTCTAAATGCTGACTCTGAGACGGATGTAAAGGCTACGACTAAATATCAACGAACAATACACATGCTTACATAAACGCATTTGAGGCGTTCAAACGCATGGGGTTCATGAGACGTTCACACTCATCCCAGTAACTTTAAATCCGCCGAATGTGCTATCGTATGGTATCCTCGGAAAGCTGCAATGCATGTGCATGATTGCTTTTTAACAAATTAGTTGTGCTTGTTTGTAAATAAGTGAAGCGAACCGTGACGTTTGGCTAGCAAGTGGCTACTTCAAGCCTGGCTAATCAGCAGCTAACGTTAGCTAGCGCTGGTAGCAAAGAGTATCCCTTTACTGCTTACCTTGGACGGCCTCGCAGATGTTTTTTTTCTTCGTCCCATGTGGTTTTCCAGCAAGTTTCAACTTGTGAATATTAGATACGTTCCCAGGAGCAACACTTCCTAACTTTTTAGCATCTCCATAGGTGGAATTAGGCGTAAAATCCCAAACCGGACCGCCACCGACAAAGTAATTTCTCCACCACTTACAACAACAACGTCAACCGAAGAGTTAAGCCCGCCCCCTTAGGGGAGACAACCAATCAGAGCGGAGATTCAGATTCATTGACGTTCCGAAGCTCCAATGGTCATCCTCGGGGTCTTTGACTGATGCTCCCCGATAGAGTAAACACCAAATGAGATCGACAGAGTACAAGGCATGCGTTTGCCAATTGGCTGTAGAAAGATGAGGGGCAAGGGGTTTAGTCCGAACAGCCTATGAGTGTGTCACTGAACCCAGAGTGACAGGTGCTTTAGAGTGGACAAAATAGCCGGGGCGGCTTCACTGCCCGGATGAGGTCATCTAGGATGATGTAAACCCTACGTCATTAACGGTGCTAAATAAAACACACACACACAGATCACTCATTGAAGTTTTAAAAAAAGTTTAATATTTACCCAAGTAATCAAACAAAACACTTTCCGCACAATAAAATGTACGTTACATTGAGCAAACTGAAACAACAATGAAGGGAATCAAGAAAAGCATCAAAATGTATGAGCTACAAGTTAAAACTACTTTGACTGTGCTGTGTTGATATCTTTCTGTTGAATTGTAAAACAGCATAAACATCTTACAAAAAACAAGTGGATAAGGAATAGCACAAATAGATCCACAAATAGTGTACAAAAAAACTAAACAGGAATTAGATTCTTATGAGAGGATGACAGGTATTTAAAGTGTCCGTCGGAAGTGACAGGCAACTCCTCTGGCCACTGATAACTGTCAAACTCAACGCCGCCTCCTGTCTGGACTTCTGCTGCGTCTCCGTCCACCAGTCCTGTAAAAGCAAAACAAATTATGACATTAAGGGACATATTTTAAGTGCAATAAAACTAATCCAATTAATTCATTTATCTTGATAGAACTTAAAAATTGAAAGAACTTTAAATATCAGGGAATAGTTTAGTATGAAAAAAAAACAAACATGATTGAATCCCATCAATATTACCATATTACTATATGTTCCAAACACACAGCCCCCTTACCTCCTCTTGTTCTTAGGGGGGCCTCTGACGAATCCCCAGTCGACACTAATAGGTTGGCCCATCAGGTCTTGACCGTTGAGCCCTTCCATGGCTGCCTGGGCTTCTTTGTAAGTCTCATACTCCACCAATGCATAACCCTAAGGACGGTAATCAGGACATGATGTGAGACTGTGCACATTAAGAAACATTTCACAGGTCTCGTTAAAATAAATTCTAAATGTAAGGAATTCTCAGTTGTAAAAAGAAAGGTGTTTAATTATTGGGTTGCCTGTAGCATAGTGGTTAGTGTCCTCCAAGTGGGCGATCTGGGTACGAGTCCGACCTGCGGCTCCTTTCTTGCTAACATTCTCCCTTTCTCTCTCCCCTATTTCCAACTGTATTGACTATCCCTTCTCTACAATAATGGCCCAAAAATAAATCTTTAAAAGAAAAAAGAAAGGTGTTTTATTGTGTGTTTCATTAATGCAAGGTGTGTAAAAAATAACATAGTAGCGTGTTACTGGGATCCTTTTTTTGACCGCAATTATTATGATTTTGATTTCTGCACAGGTTAAAAAGCTTAACAGTACATTAGACACGGCTACTGATCGATTAGATATAATTATCACTATACTTAACGTTGACTAACGTCAAAGCTCAAACCAAACTCACATACTGCAAAAGCAAAGCCAACAATCTACAAACAGCCTGTAATAAAATCTGACTTTCCTTAGCCTGACACACAGGAGGAAACAGTTAATATCCAATGATGCTTTTTTCTTACTCTAAACTCTGCTGCCCCCTTATGGCTTGAAGAAAAGGTGACTTGTACCACATTGTTTTGATAGGATGAAAACAAAGGGACAATAAGTTGATTTGTTGATAACATATTTAACGCTGCTGAATTGGGTGTCTAATTGAATACGCGTATCGTTCCCTGTTTGAATATGTTATACTTGTAAACTTTCTCAGCCACTGGTATAAAACTATAATTTTGAGCGGGCTCAAATGTTTCACGTAAGCCCAAATTCCACCAGATGCATGTTTGGTCCGTCTCCCCTCTGTTACAGCAGCAGAGCTAAAATATGACATTGGTGGATATCTGGCAAAAGTGCTTTGTTTACAAAAACCTATCACGTGGTTATCTACTTAACTCACCATTTATAGCCCAAATCTCAACTTGTGTTCCTTTTGTTCCCCCTTCAGACAAAGCGATATCTCTAAACTGTTGCTTGTCTTGTTCCAATCATGCTTAGGTAGTGTTTACTCACAACAGGGGTGCAAACTCATCTGGGATGAAAAAGGTGACATGTATCCAAACCTCCTAGGGGGTCTGGGGGCATGCACCCCCGGGAAGATTTTTATTTTTTAATATCAACTTTAAATGTTAATTTACAGACGATTTTAGCAATTAGACTTACTAAAGAAGCGTTGCAAACAATAAGAAAAACACAATTGCTTGTCGATATCTATGTTCTGTTCTAACTTTTTGATAAAGCTTCAGTGAAACATGAAAAACCTGAGCTCCAACCTTGAGTCCCTTTTTATAAATGGGATGAATTTGCAGAACAGGGCTTACCATGTTCTACTAAGGGGTGATGTGAAGGGCAGTCAATATGCAGTATGCAAGTAGCTTTCAAGGCAAGAGTCTGAGAGCATAATAATACAGTCATCAAGTATGGCAATACTTTCTCTTCTATCATAAAATATGTAACATTTTCAATATATTAACCTGATGTTTTGCTCCTGCTGGTTTTCATTAAGTTTATATTCCCTCTGGCCTAGCTTAAAGGCTTTAAATGCGATTTTTCATAAATATAAATATAATAGAAATCAAGCATATCCTCCGAAAATAACTTTGAGTAATGACTGTCTACAATGGGTGTAACACCAGAGTCCCACTGTCTGTGACGTTTTCCGATTCATATTTTCAGTTTGTTGACATTGCCAGGACGACGGCTGACTCCTCCCCTCACGAATAAAAGTTGTTTAATTGAAGGACTAGAGAAAAGAAGAATAACATACTGTACTCACTGCTTAACTGCGTTTCTAAATTTACATGCAGTGTGAAGATACAAGCACAATAAAGATCGCTAGCATTAGCATGCTAACACAACAATGCCCCGTGAGTTGTTTTGGTTTCATGCTGGTGCTCAAGGGCGACATCTGCTGGACACGCCGACACAAACACTCGAAGGAATCTTGGTGTTCATGTGTACTTATAATGACAGCTGTCCTTTTCTATCAAAAAGGTATCCTTAAATGACTTCTTTCCCTGATTTCCGACTCTATCCGCCATCATATCTCTACAATAAAAGGCACAAAACGCCAAAGAAATAATCTTAAAACAAAAAAAACAAACACTTGACCTCCAAGGGGGGCGGGCCACCCCCTAATATAATGGTAGGGGAAACACTGAACGCGGACGGGTTCACGCCGACCGCGTTGCAATGATTGGCTACAGGACCCTGAATTAGCTTACTTTCTTCAGGCTGTGTTGAGCACTGAGCGCTCTGACCACAGTCAGTATGAAACGATTCGACGTTCGAAGGGACAAAACGGCGAATTTCGCCGAAAGGTGACAAGTTTGCACCCCTGCCACAACCAAACAAAAAACCTTCCTGTATCCTTCTAACAGTCGAATGTTGAATCTTTGCTGTAGTAAAAGTTAAAAGGCTGTTTCTTCAGCGGGCTATATATCATCCTGTCTGAAACATATTCCCCAGCATATTTAAAAATTCCCAACAGAAACAATTAATGTAGTCTCTGATGTTCTCTAGATTACTACTCAATTCAGACCATTTCATAAACAATCAAAAACTCCTCAGGAGTATTGGGCAACAAGCAGCGCGATTCAGAAGAACCAGAACAGATGTTTATTTCCTGGTGGTGTAAACATGATTCTTGTTCAAACTACCCTCAGAAAATCCAAGCATCTTTTTATTTCTTTCACCTTCTTTTTTAAAGATTTATTTTGGGCCTTTAATGGAGAGATAGGCCAGTGGATAGAGTCAAAAATCATGGAGAGAGAGTGGGCAACGACATGCGGGAAAGGAGCCACAGGTGGGACTCAAACCTGGGCCGTCCGCTTAGAGAACCATAGCCTCCATACGCGCGGATACAATTTCTGATCACAATTTTTTCCTATTTTTGTTTACCCATGCCAGGTTACTTAAATCTTCTTTTTTAGGAAGGGTAACATGTGCACAATAAAATCCAATTACAAATAAAACCCGCTTATATGTGGTTATTTATAATTTCTGCAATTTTTTTTCGTGAATAAGGCAAGGGACGTTTCTAAAAGAAGTTTCTTTTTAAATATATCTATCATGACATATTTTTTGTGTTTCCAAAACAATCGTTTCACCGGTACATTAATTTAATATAAACATCTCTTCCATTAAATGAAGGAAACAAACATGATACATGGTTATTCTCACCTTGAGGTAGCCTGTTCTGCGGTCAAGATTGAGATGCAGGTTCTTGATTTCTCCAAACTCTGAAAACTTGTCATGGATGTCTTCCTCTGTGGCCTCTTCGTGTACACCTGTCACAAAAAGGATCCAGCCCTCCACAGCTGCAACGAGATGAAGAAAAAATGGCTTCAGGGGTTAAATCATAAATAAGGCTCTCATAACATTGCAAAATTAACAAATATAACTGGTATAACTAAGAAGCCTAACAAGATCTAGCTTGTGCCTTTTATGTTTAAAAAAAAAAAAAAAAAAAAAAAACACTAAAGAAATTATATTCTATCTTCAGCATGTAACAAAGTAAACATGGAAAATAGATTTGGTGTCCCCTATCCCAGAAAAAGGATATCTACAAGTCAGTATGCTATATGGTTGTTCTGAACCATGACCTTCAATGTGCAGTGGTATATGGAAACAAGCCCCTGCTGATAACGGCATATAATGTTACATGAATCGGCTGTGTCGTATACATTTACCAGTGATGCTTGTGTCTAGTCAACCTTGCTACTGATTCAGAGATGTTTTTTTAATTGAGGGGAGAAAGTCACAAATTCTACTCTGCTTTCAAAATGAAGATAAAATGTTGGCATTGTGTATAAAAAAAAAAAAAAATTGATACCTGAGTTTTCAAAAACAAATGGCATGTGCACATGCAACATGCCCTTTACTTTTCTCATCTACCTACAGCAGTTATGGTCATTACTTTTGTGGTGTAAAATTGAGCTCAGGCACAAATTGTATTGTGGGCTCATGTTTTTTTTGTATGGGTGGGATATGTATGTATATATGTGTTGTGTGTTTGTATGTATGCTGGCTGCTGGAACACCTAAATTTCCCTGCTGGGATGAATAAAGTATATTTCATCTTATCTTAAATGGGCATTTTAGAACATAATATTATGTATTTATTATTAAAGAAAAGCCTAACAGAAAAACTCAAATTTGAGTCAACTTGTCTTAAAAAAACATATACAGATATTGCAAACATTACCATCCTACAAATACGAGACGGTACTGTAATTAATTATGTATCTATTAATTAACATAAAAGAATTAATCTCGACCTACAAAAAGAAATATAATTGAAATGTACAAATTTATCAACAAACCAAAAGAATTTGTATGATGTGGAAAACTTACATCTCTGAGGGCCTGGCTCGTCCCCGTCCTGTTCAACAGTATCATAGTCCTCTTTGATTCTGGACCTGGCACCTTCCTCTGGAATAAACAACACAAAACAAACTGTATTACAAACTGTGTTAAAGCGTGTTAAAATAACTTAAAACCCTAGCTGAGTGGTGACTCACCTGAGCCGAAGCCTCGTCCTTTCCTCCTCTTGGCCTTCTCCTTTAACTTATGGATGCTCTCTGTGGAGGAAAAGGTAAACAAAATTAAAATGTAGAAACAACAATTTTCAACATCAGTGAGTTACTGTTTCTTTGTGTATTCTGCTCAAATATCAGCCACAACTAACGCGACAGGAGCTACACTATTAGACACGTCTGTGGGATACATAACCTTAAAACAACAAGTTGTGTCTATGTAACTAACAGTAAGCAGAAAGTTGCAGGCAGACTTAACCGCCATGTTAGCAGCAGTAGCATGTAGCATGCTAAAAGTGAACCAAACTAAATGTCATGTAAATTCTTCTAACACGATAGGAAACAGTATAAACGTTTCGTAATTATTGCGCGAAATAGGAGTAATAGGAATGAACAATAACTAAGTAGCTATCTTACAAAGCCAGTCTGAATGAACCACCAGCGTGTTTATTAGCTTCATATTAGCTTGTTAGCATTTCTCAGGCCTACTACCACGCAGGAAGCGTTTGATGCATTTTCGACCGCGGCCTTTTTTTTCTTTCAATGAAACGTTAGACCTCAACCTCCACACGTAATGTGAAAGCTGTGGTTATGGAGAATCTGCTGCCAACACGTTTTTCTTTTAAGAAATAATGTTACCATCACCATCCTCGTCCATAGGAAAGTCCTCTCCTCCCGCTTCATGAAGGTCCAACACGTCCGCCATGATGTCTGTCTGTGTCTGAACCTCTGAACGTGAGATGATGCGTGCGCAGGAAGAGCAAACCCCGTTTGGCGGATGTTGCCAGGATACGTAAAGGTAAGTAGTTTACTTTCATCACACTTGTTTTCGCCCGAGTTTTTCTTCACTTACCCCCCCCCCATCAATCAATTAGTTCATCAATAATTATTACTATGCAGACGAGAATTTGACTCCTTCTCAACATTTTGACTCGTAGATGTTTTTATATCTACCAACTTCAACAGCCAACAAATACACTGTTTCTACTTTGCAACAAAGACCCTCTGACTTCATGTTGTGTTTGACTTAACCTTTGCTATAAATGTAAATATAAGTCTGTCGGCCCTATTTAGTTTTTAGAGACTATCTACAGGTATGAGCGTTTTTCTCTCCAAATATAACAAACAACTCTCCAGTTTTGCACGAGAGACCAACATGATATCGCCTAGGCCTACATATTTATTCATTTTATTTGTACATTTATTTCATTCATCGACCAAACAATATAGTTAAATACAGACATAAAATCTAAAATCTTGAATGAAAAGGAGCAGGAAGAAGAATAATCTCTGGCCCGGGGGCCACATGCGGCCCTCGTCAACCCTCAATGTGGCCCTCAGGTCAATTTTTATATATCAAAACATGAAGAAAACATGACAAAATCTGCCATGAAATCATGAAAACCAGAAATACTTCCATAACAATATTTGATCACTGGTATATGTTGAGTTAAATTTGAGACATTATTGACTGTAATTGTTTTTGTATACTACAATTTTGCCCCCTGGCAGTCAGAATTAAATGAATGTGGCCCTTGCTGTGACCAAAGTTGCCCATCCCTGTTATAGGCTATAATCCGCCCCTCTTTCACAAGACATTAGGCTAATTAACAAAACATACAGCCTAGGTGTTTACTGAAATCATTTTCTGATTAAGTAAACAAATTAATTATTTTAACCTCTAAGCCTGTTTTTGATTCCGCTATCCACCCACATCCCCATGAACAGCCTCAGTAGCAGCAGACTAAGTAGGCCTACCACACAACTTCATAAAAGAAAGGTTGGTGACTATAGGGCCCTCTAGGATTGGTTCATGATGTCACTAGACTCTTGCATGGAGTAAAACTCAGGAACCAGCCACACTTTGAAATAAACATCATGGCCAACAGAGGGCTCCCAAACATTCACACAGACTCATGGTCCTTTTATTGAGGCTGCTTGTTCTGTGTTCAGGTCATGATTCAGGTTTAGTCATTTGATCGCCATCTGGTGGTGAGTTTGATCAAGTGACAGAAATGGGCTGATCTGGATTGTGCTGGGAATGTCTTTCTTCGATCGTTTTTTTTTTTTTTTTTTTGGCAAGTACATTTACACATACGAGGAATTCTACTTGGTGTTTTGGTGCGAAAACAATTAGCGAAAGATTAAAGCAAAAATAGTAAGAAGCTATAAAACAGCAGTGCTCCTGCTGTCAACTTAAATAGAGTAAGATTAAAAAAATATCCAAAAAAGCAATTTAAAAATGTGTAATAGAATATAAAAATGTAAAAGTATAAAAACACAAAATGTACAAAAGGTGCAGAGTGGAGAAGCTGTGCAGATGTGCAGGTATGATAACAGTACATCATTGATTGTTTTGTATTGTTGTGAAACATGTGGAAAAAACATTTAAAAAATGTGGCCATATAAAAAAGAAAAAAAAGTATCTGTTTGTGTTCACATGTGTTACAAACCCCAAAAATTTCAGGAGGTTTGTTTTAGGAGTTTTGTGCAGATGTGACAGCGCTGAATGATTTGCAGGGTTGCCATCCAGTGGCCAATTTCAGGTACTTCATCTTGAACCTTACTGGAGAGATCCTAGGAGTTTATGAGTGAAAGGTGTTTCTGGGGTCTTGAGAAGGGACAAAGGTTTGTTTTATGTTCACAAGCATTTATCACGATGTTGCACTTGAAGCGCACTCACACCGGTGTGTGATATATATCATGTTGTGGGTTCACTTAAGTTCAACTGATATACCTTAGAGAAGTTTTTTTTGCTGCCACTGTTGCTACAAGTTGCTGTGCTCATGCTGGATTAAAGCTGAGTCTTTGTTAATAATAAAATAGAGAACTATGGTATAGACCTGCTCTCTCTGTAATGTGTCCTGAGATAGTATTTGTTATGAATTGATGCTAAATTACGGTGGCTGGGAAGTGCAAAGCAAAATTAAAGTGTGAAACACTGCACTACAAAAATTTGAGACAAATTTACATTTTGAAAAACTTTTTTTAAATTTTTTTTACTTTTACCAAGAACACCACAAATTTAGATTTCATAAGGCAAGGCAAGGCAAGTTTATTTCTATAGCACATTTCAACAACAAGGCAATTCAAAGTGCTTCACACAAGACATCAAAAGCATCATGACAGAGGAAAGAAAAGAAACATTAAAATAGAAAATTTTAAAATCACTGAAATGATTAAATCTGAACATATGTTCAAATAAAAATAATTCAAATGAAATTAATTGAAATAAATAAAGAAAAAAAATTAAAAAGAGTTAAAAGTTACAGTGCAGAGTTAAAATTTAAAATCTTATTAAAATTGTTTAATGAAAGGCAGCTGTAAACAGGTGTGTCTTCAACCTGGATTTAAAAGAGCTGAGAGTTTCAGCAGACCTGCAGTTTTCTGGGAGTTTGTTCCAGATATAAGGAGCATAGAAACTGAACGCTGCTTCTCCATGTTTGGGGACAGAGGGCAAACCTGTCCCAGACGACCTTAGCGGTCTGGAAGGTTTGTAATTAATCAGGAGGTCAGGCCCTGGTAGAATGAAATTCAGATGCTATTGACACAGGAGGGTTTGTTAGCCTGTCCACAGTAGCAAACAGGGCACAAGCATTATTATTGTTTCTGGTGATGATGTCAGGGAAGAAAGATTGCCTTGCATTCCTCAGTTGTGAATTATAAGTGTGAAGTCTCTCTTTGTAGATGTCATAATGAATCTGGAGATTAGTTATACACCACCGGCGTTCAGCTTTTCGACAGTCTCTTTTTCTGTTTCTTACCAGTGTCGAATTTCTCCATGGAGATTTTTTCCTACCAGAGACAACCTTCACCTTAGTGGGAGCAATGGAATCAATAACATTTGTGATTTTAGAATTAAAGTTATTTACCAACTCACTGACTGAGCCCCAGGACAGGGCAGCTGTGGAAGAGAAAACCTGGTTAAATATTTCACTGGTGTTTTCAGTGATACACCGTTTTGTGATCACTTTTGTTTGAATACTTTTGTACGCTGACATAGTACTCTCAAATAAAACACAGGAGTGATCAGAGAGGGCAACATCTGAAACAACAACCTTGGAGATGTCCAAGTCCTTGGAGATGATTAAGTCCAGAGTGTGCCCTCTGTTGTGTGTGGGCTCTGTCACGTGCTGAGTCAGCCCAAAGCTTTCAAGAGTGTGAAGCAGTTCTTTAGTCCCTCTGTCCTGGGGGTTATCAATATGGATGTTAAAATCACCAACAATAATAACACAGTCAAAGTCAATACAGATCACAGACAACAGTTCAGTGAAATCATCGAAAAAGTTTGCACAGTATTTAGGTGGCCTGTAAATATTTAGGAACATGGCTCTGGGGGTGGACTGAAGGGCCATATATTCAAAAGAAGCAACATTTCCAAAAGATAATTGCTTACACTGGAAGGAGTCATTAAACAAAACTGCAACTCCTCCTCCTCTCTTATGCACTCTAGCCTCTTACAAAACTGAAGTTGGGAGGAGTTGACTCGATAAGAACAGCTGCACTGTTATTTTGGTCTAACTAAGTTTCGGTTAAAAACATAAAATCAAGCTTGTGCTCAATAATAAAATCATTGATTAAAAATGATTTCCCTGCCAGTGATCTAATGTTCAGTAGAGCCAGCTTTAGGGTCCTAGAAGCTTCATCTGCTAACGTTTTTGGGACAGGTTGTGGCTCAAAAGGAATGGATGCTAAGTTTGACAAGTTTGCAAAATCACACAACTGCCTTTTGTTTCTTGGCAGAGTCCCCTTTATTCTTCTATTACCTATCATCACAGAGATTTTGGAACCTACTGACATGCAGGGCCCCGCCTTATCCTGGAGAGAGTCATGACTGCTGATATCCTTGCAGCCTGGACCCAAAACATATCAGTTTGACCTCTGAACGTTCTGCATTTCATCCTTATCTTGGTCTCTTGGTTCCGATGTCTCTCCTCTTTAGGTCTCTCCTCAGATACTGGCAGACGTGATTCTTGACAAAGGTTTTCATCCCGCTGTGTTTTGTCTTTCTTGAAAGCTGCTTTCTTTTGTCTCATGTCCTTGGCAGAGATAACTGATGGTTGAGGCAGGGAGTAAAATAGGTTAGAGGTGAACAGTTTCACCCCTGACATGTTCAAGCAAAATCCATCTGCCTTAAAAAGATGTCTGCATTCCCAGAAAATGTTAAAATTGTTAATAAAATTCACTGAATGGGCATTACATGCAGTTGTAAGCCAGTTATTCAGTGCCAACAACCTGCTGAATCTCTCCTCTCATTCATTATGTTGATCTTAAAGATCCTGTCAAGCTTTTTTGAAGCTTTATTTTTGGGGCTTTTTTGGCCTTTATTTAGAGAAAGGACCGTGGATAGAGTCAGAAATTGGGTGGGAACAAACATGCAGGAAAGGAGCCACAGGTTCCGTACATGGGGGCGTGCGCACTAATCACATAGGCTACCGGCGCCCCCCGCTCCTTTCGAGCTTGCCCAGACCTTTTCCTTCCTCATGTCTGCCTTAAAAGACAAACTCTTCAGTCACTCCGCAAGCAGACGTTCAAACTCTGAAATCTTCCCACAGTCTACGACTTCTTCTTCCTTTAAGTCTCCTTAAGACATGAGAACGTTGCTTTGTTTTCCTCATTGTTCCCGAACAAAGAGTGCGGTAAAATATCAAGAGCTCCAAGAACAAATGGACGAGAGGGTTTCCATGGTGACACGCAATGTTCAACCTTAGAATACAAAAGAGACTAATGCAATCTGTTATTTTAAACACTGAGAATGTACTCAAAGTATACACTGACAGCACATACTCTGATTTTTACCTTTTGATTCTTTGTCGATGCATCTTTAGAGGAACAGAGGTGTTGTGGTTTTATTTAATATGCATTCAAAAAGCTCCAGCATTATCACACAGGAACTACAGTATGACTCACTGTGTATCGTCAGTGATGAGTTTATCAGGTGCTGCCTTCAGCCACTGTACATTCAGTATGAGCTGATATGATTAACCAGATTGTTGTCAAAGGTCAGAACGACTGAGAAACTGTCTCATCAACAGCCCCTCTGTTCAGTGTCCTGTACTAAGACCTCTAAAGCACTGGTTCTCAACTGGTCTAAGGACCCACCACCAACTCCTTCATGAAAACCATGACCCAAATTTCGGATCTTTTTTCTTTTTTCTTTTCGGATTTCAACTAATCCGATTTATTGAATGAAAAACAGTGCAGTTTAGACCTCAGATGGCAGAACAAAGAGAAGAAACAAAACCAACATGTTTTAACAGCACTTCATAGACATTTTCTTCCCAGTCACATGTTCGGGACCCACTGAAAACAGCTTTCTTGCTCTCTCCTGCCTCTTTCTGCCTCTGTCTTTATACTTGTACAACCAATGTGTGAACTGACTAAAGTCAAAGATTTATGAAGTACAGTCAAAGACAACTCATGATGACTAAAGTGCTGCACAACTGAGGTGATAAAAAAAAAAAAAATCAAATTGAAAATGAAATTAAAAATATGTTTTCTAGTGTCTTTGGGTCGCCTCTTGCTGCATGTCTTATTGTGCAAAATAAAAAGGTTTGACATCAAGGTGTAGACTCCTTCAGAGTCTTCTCAATAAAAATATAACAATAACAGAGAAGATTTGAAAAGTAACACAGAGTATCAGGGCCATGTCAAAGAAAAAAAAAAGATTCTAAAACTTCCAGATGAAAGCCGTAAATTTAAGTCAGTGCGGTTCTTTCTCAGGGGAAAGCCCCAGTGTGTTGCAGTTTCTTTTCAGGGTCCTGATACTCATGACAATGTGATGCTGATGTGCCAAAAGAATGTGTAGTTTCACATCTGCATCCGTAAAGACCCAACACGACTAATGGGATATTTAGAGACCTTAAACTGTTGTTTTAAGGTTTAGGGTTAGGGTTAGGGTCATTCCTCAGAGAGTTAGTATTCAATCTGTGTTACAGACGACACAAGGACATATTTTCTTTTCAAGTATAACTTCACAAGATGCTCCATGTTCCTCATTTTCATAAAGACTGCTGCTCTTCTGATAAAACTATAAAAACTATAAAATAATAAAATAACGACTTTATTCTCGTAGATTTATGACTTTAATCTCAAAATCTGTGTGCTTTTACCTTAATACTCCTTCGTAGAAAAGTAAATATATGTAACAATTTGATTTGCAGAATCTAACAAAATACAACAGTATATGTTCAGAAGAAGTCGGATGAAAAAAATACACTTGTGTATTTCTACGCCTTTTGTACTTTAATGGTTTTAAGTGCAAATTAAAGCTTTAGGATGGCACATGACACATTGTGAATTTAATCTGATTTACTATAAATTCAAGTTGGATGTTGGAAATTTGATTCCCCTTTTTAAGAGGAGCATGTTTCAGACCATTTGGAGTCATCTGAGATGTACTTTGTGTGATGACTTTAATTGGAAGCCACACATTTATAAAAAAAGTATATTTACATGTCGATATGTTGCATGTTCCTTTATGTCTCAGTGCTTGTGGCTGAGTTGGTAGAGTCGGTCGTCTCTCAACTAGACGGTTAAGGGTTGATCCCCAGCTCCTGCAGCAACATGTCTGATGTGTCATTGGGCAAGACACTTAACCCCAAGTTGCTCCCGCTGCTTTGGCGGCAGCGTATGAGTGTGATTAGTTACTTCAGATGGTCACTTTACATAGAAACCTCTGCCATCAGTGTGTGAATATGTAGATGTGACCTGTGGTGTAAAAGCGCTTAAGACTAGAAAGCGCTACAAGCTCAAGTCTATTAACCATTACTGTTTGGGGTTATAGCTGGTTGAAACAGAGCTAAATACTAATAACTTATTGTTTGGTAGTTAAAATGTTAAATTCTGTCATATTTGTGTTGGTATCGAATTTCATTTATTTATTTAATAGGGAGAATGCCATTTAACATAGTTTCATTACAGAGCATGAAAACGATGTGCTGCACAGAGAGTTAGCTAATTTCCAACTCTTGTCCCTATTCAGGCCTTTGTGTAAACAAACAGAGTAAACATGTACAACATTCGATCACATAAAACCACATAACACTGTATGAGGATACATTCAAATACATACAAAACAATATGACAATACAAATGCTATAAACACAGTTAACGTTACAGATTTAAGATACAATTTAAACGTGTGTACAGCTCTGGTTTGATTTCAGCCAACATTTCACCTTTTTAATTTGAGCTCAGGTGTTTCATGTGTTCCAGAGTTTACAGCCTTCGAGGGAGATCGCAGATCAACCAAATGTAGAAGTACTGTGTTGTATGTTCCAGTTTCCAGTCACTGTGCTTCTTGTTACCCTGTTACTGTCCTGTCTTTGAACGCATCTGGAGGATTGTTGATACTTTCTAAATCTAGTTTGAGGAAACATAAATGCATTAAGCTCTAAAAACTACAGAGGTTGAGAGATGCCACAGGACAGGTTTTTTGTCCTTTATTTTTCAGGGCCTGGTTGTAGTGATGAGGTACCTTTGATTTTCAATGTTACCACTACGTACAACCATCAGTACGGGGAGTAAAAAGCATTATACTGTACGTCCTCTTGTAAATATCTTAGAGCTCATGAGATCTGCAGCATGTGAGTGAAACACTCCAAAAGTACAGTTGCCTCACTTCAGTTCACTTCTTGAGATAAAGTTTCAGGTCACAGAAGTCATCAGTCAGAGAGGACTTTGTGTCTGTTCTTGTGACACATAACAAGCATCAAGGTTCAGTACTCTTTGTGTCATGTCACTTCTTTACGTTGGAAGAAGTGATTAAATCCTGATTAGCCTTGATTAACTGAACTCGCCTCCCCCCCCCCCTCCCCCTGGGGGCTTTATAAGCCTCTCACTCGCTGACAGAAGGCACCATTTGGTCCAAGAAACCCCAAGGAGTTAAGGTACGTCGCTGCCTGCTTCACTCTGCTGTTTCATTATTCTTTGCATGGCTGTGGAATCAGATGTATTGTTTGTAACGTTAGTATCATACATCTATTAGTATTAGTCGGTTTAGAACGACATCTTTTATTCTATTTTCTGCAACTTTCAATGTTTTCTGACTGATCCTTGAACTTTCTCCAGGTTGGTCTAGCTCATCTGCAGCCATGAAATTCTCCCTCGTCGCCGCTCTTGTTGTTGTCCTGGCTGTTGCCCACGGTAAGACACATTTTCACAGATTGGAAAACACACACATTTAAATGAACCTCATTAGATTTGCTTCATTGTATGCCAAACAAAATCTTGACTTTTTGACGTGCGAAACACGGCTCTGATTTTAACGCTGTTATTTAGAATATGCGCATTTTGGATTTAGTGTTACAAATTTTGAAAAGCTCAGACCATTCTGACTCTGAGGAAAACCGTGAAAGTTTACATCAACATCTGGAAATCAATCGAATTAAATGGCTGAGAAGAACTCTAATCATGTGTGCAATTGTAAACGTCAGTCTGCTGGTTTAAAAGCATCACTGATCATATTTGTAGCCGTCTCTGTTTCCTGCAGTGTTTCTTTTTGGATTGAATGATGCAGAGGATTCAGATTAAGAGCGGTGAATGTGTATTTTCAGGCTCTGATGCCGGCTCATTGGTGAAGCGTGACGTCCAGGCTGATGTGGACAAGATCACAGGTCTCATCAACGACATGTCTGCCAGCCTCACCGCCACAACCCAGGAACTGGTGGATCAGGTGAAAGCTCTGGATGTGACCAACACCGCCCAGTAAGTAGCAGAAACCTCCACCGCCTTTGTCTTTACTGCTTGAACTCCAACTGACACCTACTGTGATTCATTTAGTCAGCTTGTATCATGAAAAGACGACAGAAGCCTTTCCTTTGTTTTAATCATGTTTGTTGAGATTCAGTCATCGATGTCAACTCATTAACATGATATCATCACAGCTAACACGCCCTCTGAACAATAGATCAAAGTTAAGGGCTCACTTTCCTGCAGCAGATTTGATTGTAATTTTAATATCGCGATCAAATCCTTCTTCAGCCTGAACCTTCTGTGATGCTTAGTAAAATGTTAACCTGACAGAAAAGACAATATATGCTCTAAAGTCTGTATCGATGAAATGTCTTGTTTTCCGTACAGTTAACGTGCACTCATTCTGCACTGAATGCATGCACGTTGTTGATACTTTATTCACAACAACTGTCCTTTTTTTAAATTGAAGCTTTGCCCAAATACATACAGAACAAGCAGCTTTGGAAACAGCTTTGTGTGTCATTTTCAGTCTCTCGTTAAGATGAAAGAGATACGATACAGTACGATGCATGATGTATTTAAAACAGATAATCTCAAGTAGAAAGTTAGCCTGAAAGTTAGCGACTTGCTCGGATGGTAAACAGGTTTTTATTCCAATAATTCTCTCATGATTGCGACCTACTACCTGCATTGCATACATGCATTAATACAGAGATGATCCACTCTGGTTGGCCTGGTTTGGTAGTGATTAGCGGACATCCTCAGCTTTTTATTACGATAGAAAATTATAAATAGAAATGGTCAGACAGTGTGAGCTCATTTTTTAAAAATGTAAATACTCGTCAGAGTTAGTAGCAGGGATTAACAGAAGTTTCTCAATCTCTCTTCCTTCCACAGGACTTACATGGAGAACAGCAAGGCCAAGCTCCAGCCTCTGGTTGAGAAGGCCCAGGCCGAGGCCGCTAAGATGCAGGAGCAAATCAAGCCTTTCATCGCCAGCATGGAGGAGCAGATGAAGCCTCTGACTGACGCCTTCGACATTCAGGTCAAGCCCCTGACCGACAACATCCAAGAGCAGGTCAAACCTCTGACCGACATGCTGGAGAAGTTCCTCCAGCAGGTCATGGACCAGACCAAGGCCCTGATGCCCCCCCAGTAAAAAAAGCCTTCCGGTGGTTCGTTCCAGCTGTGGAAACATCTGAGCTGCGCTTGTGCTAACATTGAGCTGTCGTACTCCTCCATCTCTGAGTCACCTGAGATGTAATGCTTGAATTTCATCAATAAAGGGGTTTGAAAGTCATCGTTTTGAGGTGATTTATCTTTTATTTTGACACAGCGAAGTTTCATTTGCATACTGAGCACAGAGGTTAATCAATATGAAGCTAAAGGTCAAGTAATAAAGTAGAAATGAAATAAATTGAGGCACAATATGATGGCCGTTACTTATAGAAAGTAAAAATCGATAGAAACATTACCTCTAACCTTTGGCTCGTCAATGTTTTCCATCATTTATGGGTCAATATTCAGATGCAGGCTGTCAGATAGGCTGGAGTCCAACTCACAGCTTATGACATCAACCTGAATTCATGGAATCATTGACTTCAGGCTAATAATGAACCGGACGCACATTCAGAATGATAAGCAGAACTAATCTGTGAGTGTACGAGCTCAACAGGTTTGACCTCAACCAGTTTATATCCCAGGAAAGAAAATAAATAAATCCCACAGGAATGTAAGAAAATAATCAGATAGGAAACACATGAATATGCATGTTCAACAGGTCCATCTGAATCTCAGAAATACCTAAAAACACACATTTTATTTTTAAATAAACAACTCATGAGGATACAGAATGAGAAACATGGTTCAAACAGTGTTCAAAAACACTTTAAGGTAAAAAGAAAACAAATAAATCCCTGACAAATAAAGGATTTTTATATGGTATCAGAGTGCCTCGGACTTTCAGTTTAAGACTGCCTCTCCACACTTTATTTTTTCTCTTTTAATCAGGACAGTCAAACTTTTTTATTAGCTATACTTTAAGGTCATCTTAATGTATATGTGTCTCATTTCTTCAGACAAATGAGCTCACAGAAAATGTGTTTCTTACCACTCAGGTTCAGCCACTTCCCGTTTGCTGCTGTCTCATACGGATACGAATGTAACCGTAAATAAGTCGATAAATAAGCATGATAAAGTCAGCCTTTATTTCACAGTAAATGAAAGAATATGTTGGCAGTTATCGCACACTAGAAAAGATAAATAATCTGTAATTGCACAGTAAATAAATAAACAAGCAGTTATTGCACAGAAGAAACCTTGAAGACATTTCAGTTGAAACTGATACGATTTATTGACAACTGCAGGAAGAGAATCACTCTAACACCACAGAATAAAAACACATGCAATGATTCATAAAGCTGCATGTAAAGGACGCCCAGTCATAACTATCCATAACTACTGTAGGCCACGACTTCAGTCATATGAAATGGTTCCACTGGGAAGTTACATTTATCCTTTTTTATGAGAAACAAGTCTTTTACTGCAAAATGTAATTTCATAGGCTAAAAAAAACACCACTATTAAATAAGTATTACTCCAAAACCTTTGAAGCCAATTTTCACCCCAAAATTGTCTGTCTTCCCCACGGAGATTAATCTGGACTTGACCCAGTTCGGCCTGCTGTGCACAATAGTCCGACATCAGGGTGTGATTACTGCTCTTATTCCGAGGAATAATTTTTTTGTAAAGAAAAAAAAAAGGACTTTTATTCCGGATCTATACTGAATGTAAAATGAGAGCCTGGTGTGTGACTCTGAGAGAGGAATGCTGCAGGTTTGGCCTGAGCTCCAGCTTTGTGTCTCAAAGCAGTGAGGGAGACAATGACTTGTTGTCAGTTTAAGCACAAAAAAAACAACAAAATCACTAGTCTTCCACGCTGCTGTGGACTCTCATCCAAAGAGCGAGGGCCACAAAATGTACCTGTTTGTCATCAATGGAGCAGCATTCTTCTAAAATATATCCATAAACCCTTTATAGAGCTTTCTTCCACTATAAATGTACGAATGAAATCATAACTGATTGTGAAACACCTTTAAATAAAACGCATAAATTTAAAATCATTTTTATTCTCTTAATTTTTACTGCTTCCAGAGCAAGATAAACAGCCGTACTCAAGGTGGCCTCCTTGAGCTATAACATTTCATCCAAGTCTTGAAGGTGAAGGAAGGCTCAAGAGCTTCTTTTTAATTTTTTTTTTACAAACCTGCATGACTCTCGATCCAAACGAAACCCCCCTCAGCACTTTCTCCCCCCTCAGCTGAAGGCCGAGGTCTGTGTGCGTCGCAGCAGAACAGGCCGTCCAGTGCGGCCTTCTCCTTTTGCAAGGGGAGATTAAATGAATTTGTTGGCAGCCTGTCAAGTAACAATCTGTAAAAATGTTTGAAGTCATGCTCGAGAGAGAGAGAGAGAGAGAGAGAGAGAGAGAGAGAGAGAGAGAGAGAAAACAACTGATGACAAGTTCCCCCTACGCCAGTTATTATTTAGATTACTGCAATAATCTTTGTACGACTACTTAATCATCTGTCGTCGAGCATTTTCTACATCAGACGCTCATCATCTTGTTTCTGTCTGTTCTGGATTGTATTTATGTCTAAGTCCACAAAACATGAATGATACTACCTTGAACTGACATTTTTTTGTGTGAACCCATGGAGGGTTTAGATTCAGGGTTGTGGATCCAGATGTTCTAGTAGAGGAAGTACACGATGTTTTGAAGGAGGTTCAGAGATCGACGTCGGGGGGAGGGGGGGGGGGGGGGTTATCTGCCAGGAAGAAGTGTGAGATCTGAACAAGAACAGCCGGTGAAAAAAACCCTGAGAGAGAGAAAACACACAGTGACGACGAGATGTCGTTAGGTTCTCTTTCCTCCTGATGTCAGTGTCTGTCAGTTCAGTGTCACTTTGATTCAGCTGTCAGTCAGTGAGGAAGGTGAAAGATGAAAAATAATATTTACACTTTACAATTTAAAGCTCCATTAGAAGAAACTTCATCCAGTGTTCAGCAGCCAGTCGTTTGTCTTTGGAGTAAAGCTTTTTCTGATCAGGTTTAAACACCTTTTAATGATGTTAGATGTAATTAAATGTTCAAGTTAAAGCTGCACAAACAGTGAAGTGAAAACTTAATCATAGCTGCATTGATTATATTGTGGGGAGGCATTTGATGGATGTAAGATGTCAATGCTTTGAATTGTTCTGCTTTTCTTGGTCTGTCATCACATTAAGATGTCTTTTTTTTGTGATTTTAATTCTTGCTTTGACAACATCGGACATTTTCAGACATCATCATCATCAACTCTGGAATAATCTGTAGGGTATTAATGCCATTTTTTTGTTTTTTTTTAAAGGACAAATTAATTTAAGGAAATAATCAGCAAATTCACGAGTGATGGAAGAAATCGCTGCCCTTGTTAGAAGAAAGCTGCATGTGAGAAACTTTTATGTCATTATATTAACACATTTAAACAATATGAGCACACAGAAGGCTGATGAATTATTCTCTCTCTTTTTTTTTTTTTTTTTTTACATTTCCATCAGATTCACTTGATTCGGTTTTCTAAGGAGACACAGGCCGCTGCAAAAACATCACAAATATGAGGTTCAAAAATGGTTAATATGTCCTCCGAAGATCAAGAAAAAATCTGCTGCTTTACGTCATGGCTCCTTCTACATACATGAACTTCACTCCTATAGGTGTACACGCTCCATGTGAGTTCTTTCAGAGCATCAATCATGATCAATAATTTAACATTAATAATAGTGATTTGGACATGTCAGCTTCTGAGGGGAGACGTTCAGTCAGTTGTTTCTCTCTGATGGCACTTTGCCATTTTGTTAATGCTTTAGCTGGACACACAGTGATCGACACAGATTATACTGATGGACACTTATTACACTGAGCAGATTACACGGACACATTATATGCTTGTTATTTTTTTTGTTTTATCATATAAAGCACTTCAATTTGAGTTGTTAAATCGATATCTTATCAACAGCATTTATGTCATAAAGTGTCACATATATGATATCTTAAGAGCAGAAAGAGTTTGCCTTCGCCTTTGTATGAACATTGTTTGCCTCTTATGATCTTATTCTTCTTCTCCTGTCAGTATCAGACATATTTTCTCCTTTTCTCAGTCATTCAAAGCCAATTTATCAGGTTTTCTGCCGCAAGCCAAAGAAGCGAAAAAGCGACCTTTTCTTTTCTGCTTTCAGCTCTGCAAAACGCTAACATTTAATTGTGTAGGGCTGATTCTTCCTGATTGTACAACCTGAACATGGATGCAGAGGAGGATGTGAGTATTTACTGAAACTTGATAGCATGTCGGCCAACAGCGCTGCCATCTCACCGGACCTTCTGCACAGACAACCCTGTTAGTGTGTATGTGAGTGTGTAGTGCACAGACACAGTGAAATCTGATCTGCATGAGTGCGTGTGTGTGTGTGTGTGTGTGTGTGTGTGTGCATACATCTACAGAATGTCAGTGTGGAGCCTGTATAAGGTGTGTGAAGATGACAGCTAATTTTTTATGTTTTTTTTTTTAATCAAATATTTTTTTTTCTTCATGATAACTCTCATAGGAAAAACCAGATTTCTCAGAATCTGTTCTGATCTGTTTATTGATAAACGGGTGCAGGGAAACAGACACAAAATGGAAAAATCAATGCGAAAAAACAAAACAAGAAACAGTGGCAGACATCAGAACAGTTGTGATGTTAACAGAGACATGTTTAACTGGAATACCAGAGGATGAACTGTTGCATTAAACACATTAAAAACAGTCAAAACTGATTTTTTTGATAACGAATTGGTCAAAACAAATACTAAGGTGTACACTATAATGAGTTGTATAAGGATTAAGCGGAGGGTTAAATTGTTGGTACTTACCATTTTTGAATCAGGCACCTGGGGGTCATCCAGAAGGGCGTTGATTGCAGGCGCACAAAAAAGACCAATTTTCACCGCACAAAGAGTAAGCGGAGTCTTTGTACAAAAAAAAAAAAAAAATCACTTGAATTCACAAAAAAGGGATATTTAAAAAAAAAAAACATACGTTGAAAAAAATGAATGCTGAATTCTTTCAGGTTTTGTGAAAATGGAGGTTTTTAAAAAGGGGGGCCAAGTCTCAAACCCTGAACGCTACATCAGAGTCGATGTTGGCCTCTGAAGGGGAGAAAAGAAATCAGACACATCTGTCTCCATTGGCCAGTGGAGAACACTGATAGATATGTTTTTGCTGGCATGGGTTATGTTTTTACTCAGAACTGACGGACAGACAGCCCCCATGCACACAGGTGCTATTCAAGGAAACTGTGTAAAAGTGACGTCACAGGGAAAAATCTAGCCCACAAACCTTTTCATCACACAAGTCCCGCCCCACTACATGTTGCTCTTTTCATATTTTTCCCATTTTCTCCTTCTTTTCTCCCTCTCTCTCTCTCTCTCTCTCTCTCTCTCTCTCTCTCTCTCTCTCTCTCTCTCTCTCTCTCTTTCTTCACCCCTTTGTCCGTCCGTCTTTGTCGGGTGTCTTTCTCTCTTTATCAGGAACTCGGTCTATAAAGTAAATCTCAACAAACTATGAAGGCATAAACACACATCTGCTGTAAACCCTAACAAACATCCTTGGAGCTCTTTATCTCTGTTCCTGTCCTCATCACATACACACACACACACACACACACACACACACACACACTCACTCACTCACTCACTCACACACACACATATATAGATTGAATACACTCCACTATATAAATCACTCAGTGTTTGTTTTCATTTCACCGTCGCCAGCTGAACGCAAACACAATCTGACAGTCTTTACGTCTCCACTGTTTGTGTGTCTTTTGCAAATATGTTCGTCTCCTGATGTGAAATGAAGCTCCCCCCCCCCCCCCCATTTTCATTGCCGGCCGTCTCTCTCTCTTGCTCTCTCTCTAATGCTGAAACACCACTTTGTGAAATTACAGTACAATTTTGAAAAGTAGAAACAGGCAGCAGGCAATTCAGGTGCTCAGCCTCCGCAACAATGGAGTGCTGGCCTTGGTGATGGTTGCTAGGCGATGGAGGAAAACACAATGGCCTCCTCTGAAACCAAAGGCCCTTAAGTGGACTGACAGCAGCGAAAGCACACAATTGCGCACACACACACACACATACACACACACACATACACATACACACACACACACATACACATATAGGCACACACTCTCACAAAATAGAGCGATGCAAGGAAAAGGAGAAAGTGAAGCTGTGCACCTCAGTGTGCCGTTTCTGTTCGGAGCATAAGGAGGGGTCAGGCTGAACAGGAGTGAATCTGTTCTTTTTTTTTTCTTCTTTGAACACAAGCGAGTCCTGAACAAGTGGAAAAGCTATGTGCACGTATCGACTGTAAAGCTGTTGCTGCATGCCTGTATTGAATAAAATAAGTCGCAGGGTCTTTTTTTTTTTTTTTTTGTAGACAGCTCAGGATAACTTGATAGTGGGAGATAGTGTTTCAAACGAAGCCGCGTATTGACCAATCACATGGTCAATAGAACAACAATCAGAGGGTGCTCACGTCTGGCAGTCTGTCTGCTTCTCCATCTGTCTGTTCATTTCTTCTCCCATGTCTCAGTTCTTATGTATAACCATCTATCCACTGCCATGTCTCAACAAAAATCCATCCATCGACACATCAAATCAACCAGCTAACAGAAGAAGACTACTGTAAAGTCATCGCTTCAAGTGTGACGACCACCAGAAGAAGATGCAAAAAATATAGTTGTATAAACAATAAAGCACATGTATATATCTAGATATGAAAAGGTTTGGATTGGAATCATTTGCAGGTTTTGCTCTGAAATCAATTCAATCCCAATTCCTTACAATGATGCTGAAGACATGAAGGTGGCTTAACAGTCCAACCTAAATCACATTTTGACATCCTTATTTTGTCATGGGTCATTGAGTAATCATGAATCTTTACACTGGGAGCATGTCCTCGTCTTTGTTTGATTGACGGCAGCTGACAGCCTGAGCTACAGTGGCCAACATGGGCGACAGACCGGCAACGGCCGAAACAACATTTACTTCCCTTTAATCGTAAACGGTCATTTAGTCTTTGGACCGTCAGAAGGGTGGAGATGTAAGGCACTCTAGGGAGACACAAGACGGGTGATCTTCAATCTCCCGGCGGACCAAAGTCGGATTTAGAGCCTACAGTACCGTTAGTCAAAAGTGGGGAATGGTCCCTTGAGACACTCCACTCCGGTGGTGTTTATTGTTATGTGATCCGATACGCATTCACTTACCCGTCTTGCTCCCTCATGTGATAGTGTCCGTCTCCAGAGACCTTAGGGCTCGGGGGAGCAGCCCCGGGATGCCTGGAGTCAAACCTGGCAATAAATGGTAAATGGACTTGAGCTTTTCTAGTCTTCTGACTACTCCAAGTGCTTCACACACTGATGGCAGTGGTTTTCTATTTAAAGTGACCATCAGAAGTAACACATTCATACACATTCATACACCGCTGACAAAGCAGCAGGAGCAGCTTGGGGTTAATTGTCTTGCCCAAGGACACGTCGGACATGTAGCTGCAGGAGCTGAACCCCAGACCTTCCAGTTAGAAGATGACCGACTCTACCTACCGAGCCACAACCGCCCCAATACCACCTTGCTTCAATCTTCTCTGAAGTCAAACTTAATTCATTTGGAGCTCAGTTATGGATCCTTGGGTCTGCCCGGAGAGAGAACCCCTGCTCAGCTAACGGTCTCATCCCCGATGGAGTCCAGGCTGGACTAGCTGTCAAAGTCCTAGTTCCCCGTCATTTTATCTTAACTCACTTCATTTTTCATTTCAGGAACACCTTCAGGAAGAAATTTCACAAATTCAGAAGCAAAATGAAACCCAATTACAGAATGGTCTTGAAAACAGCATTATCCCTCTGGGGAGGACATCTGCAAGCGTACTGTACTTTAGTGCTGTTTTGTACTTTCGTAATCACACCTGAATTTTCCCTGGAGTTGTCTGACTGCTTGAAAATAACAATGTAACACAGAAAGAATACATCATGGTACTTTTCCCCCTCGCTCATCTGATGATCTTCATGACAATCTGAAGCATTATCTTGTAGGATAAACTCCAGTGCATGAGTGAAAATAACCTCATTATATGTCTATTGTTTGGGTGTATATACAATGCATTTCTGTGAAATTAGCTGTATTATGGCCACAAAAGGTATTTTAACAAAAGCCATCACAATTTGGAGGAGCAGTTTTGATAATTACAGCTCAGCCGTTTAGACTTCCTGCAAACACGTGCAATGAAATAGGTCGCCAGGCACACGCTGACCTTTTGAGACATTTCTAACAACCCTGAAAATACTAAGAAGTCCAGTATCTCTCTGAAGAACGCCCCCCTTCCGCTTCAATCTCATTTCCCCACTCCATATCGCCCTCGTCTGCTGGAGAGAAACTGAAGCACCACTTCAAGCCGGCGCTATTATTTGCTCCTTTCGGGGCCCGGCCCCTGAAGTACTGCACTCAGTTAGGACCTGTAATGTAGATTCCATTTCAGCTGCTATTAGGCCTCATCCGTTACAGAAGACCTGCCTGTTCGTTATTCCTCTGCAGCTCTCTCCATCCTCCACAAGTGCCCACTACCCCCCCCCCCCCCATCCACCCTTCTCTTCCTCTTTCTGTTTTCATTCTACCCTCCCTCCACTCATCCTCTCATTCCTCTTCCATCTGTCCCCCTATCCCATCCTGCCATCTCTCCGCCCCAGCACTCATCTGACCACCCCGGTTTCTTCCTCTCCCCCCTCCTCTCCCTCTCCCTCCACCCACTTCTCTCCACTCTACTCCCATCCCCAGCCCTACCCCCAGGGGACCACTGCAAACTGCTTATTCAACAAACGGCCGCCATAAAGATATGTAATGACATTTTCCATGGCAAAGAGGCCTGTGTGGTTTTTAATTCATATTTAATGGCTGTCAGGCTAAATAGCCCACTATCCTAAATGGGAGACAGGCTGCTGCTCTTCCACTTAAGACTGAGAGCCGTCTGCGTGTGGAGATCTGCTGCGGCTGTCCAAAGCGGCTGCTGCCTTTTATGTTCCCTCTCCTCTTGGAAAATCTACGACAGAAGCTTGAGCATTAATAAGCTGACAGCATAATGATAAAAGAAAGATTTGGGTTTTAGTAATATCTCAGATGTTCTCAGAATTAGACAATTCAGTTAGATAATCAAATCCAAACCATTAAAGTTAAATCTTGAGCAGTGACATTACAAAGTCTCAAAGTCTAAATCTTGTATTGGTTTAAAGTTTGAACACCTCAATGTGAAATTAAATTGGATACATTGGATAACAGGGTTCGTCTGCATTCAAGAAATATATATATATATAAAAAAAGATGAATTGTTATCAAAAGAAAAAGCATCAATGTTGAACAAACTCTGAATACCGCAGTATGACTCCTGTTACATGATGTAAAATATATTTGTGGTTGTTCTTTAAAGCTACAATAATTTCGGGTCAGAATTTCAATAATCCAGCTCTTAAACTGTATCAAACATGGACGTAGGCTCAGTGACGTCATCCATTGTTACTGAAGGGGCGTTATGAAGCCAAACGCTGGAGGTTGCCATGTTGAGAATGCTATCTCAACCTAACTTTCAGTCAACCAGGTAAAAGGCAAAGAGGTGGAGCTGAGGTGGGTCTTTAGCCTCCTGGAAAACAGCTTCAACACACTCACTTGCGGTCATATCAGCCTTGCCCCGAATAATACCTAACTCGCATCATTCATAAAATCCAGACTGATGAATTATACCAAAATTCACTTCCTGTACAGTTTGTGCAAATAAAGACAAGAGCTATTCAGACCAAGATCTTATTTTGTACCAGCCTGTAAACATGTTTATTCCTGCCGTCAAAATGTGTATTTTAGTGTGGGTGTGTATGTGACTTCTGGGGCTTCTAGAGCCAGCCTCTAGTGGACACTCAAGGAACTGCAGTTTTTTTTTTTGCACTTTTGCATTTGCTTCTTTTTTTAACACTGAGGTTGCTGCTCAGTGCAGATGAATCTAGTTGGGACAGTTTAATCTATCACCAATTCAACTGTAAACTGATTTGACATTCTGTGTGTACTATTCGGATGTAGTTAGTATTAGTTTAATAAAATATGGCACCAGATCTTGTCACATCCCTTTGGGATTTTGCTTGAAAATGCCCCATCTCCTCTAATTACTCCACCTTCATTTCTCTACAAGCTCGGTCAATGCACCAGTGCCTGATGCTAACCTTTGTCCAGCCCAGAGGTTTAGAGGTTTGCCTGCGATGGGGACTGTTTCCCCAGACTGTCTGGAATATATCAGTGAGTGAGAATTTATCTGCTCCCACTTTAGAGACCCTGTTGATGCTCCTAAATATGGCAGCAAAGGATGTTCATGTGGTGAAAATGATGCTGAAAAAATGTATTTCCTTCCTTTTCTGTAAATCCGAGCAGCAATTCATTCATACACAGACAGATTCAGTAAAAAGGTTGAGAGAAAATGTGGCATTCACTTGTTAATTTGAAGTCATTACATAGTAGGATGAAATTAACTGTTTAGGGCCATTAATAATGTTAGATTGCACATTTGCTTCGATATTAGGCACAACAGGAGTTATGCACTAATGTCTCCCGGCCTTTCAAAATAAAGCGACAGCTGTGGGCATTTTGAAATGACTTCAAAGTCACATCGTGAGGAGCTCTGTGCTGGGCTCACTCAGATGTGATAATGCAATCATGCTCATGATATAGCCATTGATAAAGTGTTAGATTAAGTCAATTCATACAAATAGACTCTCAGATTCCTCGGCCATTGGAAAATATCTCCAGAGGCATTGTTCTATATTAAGTAGACTATGGATATAATGGCTGGTGAACCACTTGTGCACAAATCAGCCAATGACTAACCAATGCAGCATGCACGATCAACAGCAGCATTAAGTCATTGTCATGAAACAAAAGAGCAACATGGGGGGGGGGGGTTGGACAAAGCAGGATCATCACTACTACAAAATATTGATGCCCCGGTCGCCTCGTATCATTTTTTTCTGAGTGGGGTCCAGGCGCTGAAATGTAAATAAATCTATCAGGGCAAGAGGCTGGGGGCTCCAGTTACCACTCCTAACAATCAAGAGGCTTTTCATGCTGCCCTGGAGGCCCATTCCTGTAACGCTAGCACGCTGGAGAGAGCCACAAATCATCATCTCCCCACTGCTCACCCTCCTCCTGAGTTTCCCTCCCTGTTAGACTCTTTCTTTCTCTCCTCGCTCCACTTCTCTATTTTGTCCCTTTCACTCGCACAAACACTATTCGACTGTCCTCCATTCCTCTGTTGCCTCTTCAGCCTTCCCTCTTTCTAACAGCTTCCTTTTATTCCTAATGCTCTTCATCACAATCCCCTCATGCTTTCTGCTCTCCCACAGCTCTGTCTTTCTATTCTCACTCTCACTCTGAGTTCCCTAATGCTTTTTGGTGGAGCTCACACTCCCAACAAAATAAAAGACAGGCGATACTCGCTGTCACATTTATCAAGATCTCAAAATATCATGTCATTTTGAGCACATTTCAGAGTCAAAAAGCCACCTATCAACATGTCTCATATGCATGAATGAATGAACCAAAGCTCAAAACGTGTTGCTGACACCTACCTTTATCGTCTTACCTTTGATAAATGGATTATGCTGGCTACACACTAAACGATTTTCAAATCTAAACCGATTTTAAAAACATGGGAGACCACAGACAAGAGGACATTTTCATCCGATCTTCACATTAAAATCCTCTGAACGCACGCTTTTGACGATAAACAGCAGGCTTAATGCTGAAACCCATCCATTGTTGATCTAAACGCTGCTGCTGCTCTACCGAGACTGTAGAAATGAAAGGACATCCAGTATGCTCAATTTTCTGCTTTTTTGGATCCTGATGGTTTCTTAACGTTTAAGTGTGTTCCCTTTTCTGCTGTTCAACAATAATCACATCACACATATGACCCAATGTAAAGATGGAAGATAACCAAAAATGTCTCATGTCTCACACACTGTACAAATTAAAATTACCTAGAGAAGCCCTGCCCAGCCCTGCCACTATCTTGTCTTGAATTCAGGACTCTTCTCAATAAAACCTGCCTCGCCATAAGGTGTGTTAACTAAACGATAGACCACTGTGCTCTTTATGTGGGAGATTCTTGACATATTGAGGGAGAAAAGCTGTTGAAACATGTCGCTACTCGCTTGGTTGTGAGCTAGAGTTCTTGCAAAGAATGCTCTGAGCACAGACATCGTAAAAGTCTGAATTTATCACATTAAGTAATATAAAACATTTGATGCAAACAAGCACTTTTTCCTTTCTCAGCATGTATACACTTAATCCCTTGGAAGGAGGCTTGGTCCATGCTTTCACACTGGTTTGATGCAGTCAGAAGACGCTAAAGTTGGTGATCTGCCCCTTCAATTAAGCGGTAAAAAGAAACACGAGATGGATTTTTTTTCAGCTCGTGTAGAACATAAACAAACGCAGGTAGACTTTGAGTTTAAACTTTGCATTCTTCAATATTCTTTATCATTATTTATATCGTTGCCACAACACTGAACAATGTTATTGCACATTGCATATTGTGCCGGCCATTTTTCTAGCAGAAGGTATAGGAAAAAAAGATTGGCTTTCTAATCCCTAATTATCAAATGTGATGAATCATTTTTAATAACATCTAATGAGCAAATGTCCAAACTTGTGCTTGTGGTACAAGTTGCAAATTAGTAGAGGACAGATTCATATTCCTCCATCAGCTCAGCCGGCACAGCACAATATTTTTGTATCAGCTGTTTGTGCGGTGCTGTTTACCCCTCACTCCTCTTTTGTGGTGCAGAAATGGATTTGCTTTTAAAGACAGCATGCTCTTTTGAGAACATTTCAGGAGACTGGACTGAAATAGCAGATGTAGGTGAGGATGAGGAGGTTTTGTTTGGAGGAGAGAAAGGAGCTTTTTTTTCGCAGCCACTGAGTCACTGGTATTGATCGACAACCTTACAAACCCCCCGCACACATCTTATCACCAATTAGGAAAGTCCTACTTACTGCACATTTAAGTATTATGGAGATGTATAGGCGTTGGACGTGGATGCCATTTTTTCCCCAGCTTGCATACAAATCATCCGTATCTGTAGCTGCTGCTCGTTGAGCGATGATGCTATCTTCCCCTGATCAATGCTGCCCTGAGCTCGTCATTGATCCGTCTGGCTGAGGCGCAGGGACTCGGCCTGCTCTGTTCTGACACACAGAGGCCGCCCGGGTCACACGGGTCACAGCCACAGTTTGGACTGATACCGCCAGAGGTTAATAAGCTTCGAGTAAACATGAAAAGGTGACACCCGGAGAGAGATAAGAACCCTCGCTGCTCTAGAAATCAGTTATTGAGGAAGCAGAATATGATGCCCTTCTCGCCGTCGTTTTGGCAAATATTTGACACTAGAACAAGAAACAAGAATTTTTTAGGCTATGTTTCAAATAATTACTTTCAGTGTTTGGCCAAAATCTAACAACCAATCTTGGATAACAACGGATGAGTCCTGTTCTGACTTAAAAAGCTGAAATTCCCCATAAGTGTTGTCCAACTGGTTTGGATGTTTGCTTATATTAACCTCATGTTCTGTCACTGAGAATTACTCTTATTACATTATCTCGTTTAATTGCTTATTTATGTTCTTATCAACCCAAGTTGCCTGGGTACCTGTGTTGCCTGAATTCTTGTGATTTTTGGGTTCTGATTGTTGGTCGGGTTTGTGTTTGGATTATTGCATGATGTCGGGTGTCTCTTCAGTGGGTTCGCTTTGTTGCAGTGGTGTTTTGTTGATGTTTGTGTTCTTGTGCTTTGTTGTTTTTTATGCTTCTGCATGTGTCAAAGCACTTGCATCCATTTCACAAGACGGATGTGGAGGAGAGCAATGTGTCCATCAAAAACTCTTGCACACTGTCTAACTTGCAAACAAACATTTGTTGGCAACGTTTCGGTTATCCAGAAACTTGCAGGAGTTTACTTTTAAACCCTCATTTTTAAAAGTGCCTCACAAATAAAGATATTAGTATTATCATTACAAGCTCGATAGTCAAAGCATTTGATTCTAGGGTTCATCAATACGTATTCACACTCCCTTACCCATGTTGTAGGATTAACTTGGATGTTTAACATAGAAACCATCAACCATCAATTTACTGTAATTACTGCCCGGTGTCCGGTGGACCACCTCTCCCAGCCTGATGACTGATCCCCATCCATCCTGACAAACTGGCAGCTTTATTGCTTCCCTCCAGGACAGTCCTCGCCTGGCCAATGGGATGGGGGAAAGTCTCTTCCTCAACCGGGGCCAACAAAGAGGATACATCTGGTTGATAAAACTAAGACGTTGCTCAAGGCTTGTTGTTCATGTTATTGGTCAGTACACCCATTAATTAAATCATTACCCTGCAGTCATTCACTGCTGATCAGAGTCCGTCTCGCTCCACTTAACCAAGTCAGGATATTGCTAATTACTGTGTTTGAAAAGAGTTCTCATTGTAGTGTGTAGTATTTTGATTTTTATTAGATGTTTTCTCTCATCCTGTGCCATGCCAGAAGGGTTGGGCTGGATGTCAATGTCAGCCTGTCAGCCTGTTGGTCTATTTTGGTCGAGCCTATGAGGGAGAAAGGGAAACCAAGACGGGGAGTCAAACCTGCGGCTGATCCATAGAGGATTGTAGCTTCTGTGTATGAGGCGCCCGCTCTACAGACCAAGCTAAACCAACACCCCGGCATGTGGTCTTTGGTGAGATTTCCTAATAAGCATCAGGTGGTTTACCATGACATAATGAAGAGACTCTCATGTGCCCCAAATCTCAGAACAACCTCTTAGGGCTTCTGGTGTAGCCAGCAGTTAATGTTAAGGAACTTCGGTCCGAGCCCTCCTTTTCCGTACTTTACCTTGGCTCACAGTCCAACTAGCAACATGAACAATTCTAGAATAAAGCCCATGCCCACTGAAACAATAATGGACAAAACTAATCACACAACAAACATAAACCATAACCTCTCTGATACCAAAATCTAGGCACAGATTCTGCTTTTTTATGCAGAATCTGAAAATAGGAATGATGTGCCCCTGATGATGAATTATACAAATGATGGTATTTCCTTCACTTTTGTTCTGGTGCTCTCATCGGGTCAAACTTTTAAGTATGTTAGCATTGTGATTGTGTGTATGTTAACTTTGAGATTTGGTTGTTGGTAATCTCTTGTGCTTGTTCAATTATTCCTCCTGCTCTCACTCCTCACTCACTAGTGTCAGCGACTAGAGAGCAACATCACAGCAATTGAATGAGGCAGCCTGACATGGACCTGAAACAGAAACAACAAGCTTTATTCAGAGCCCTAAACTGTAAATAGGCTGTACCCGGCTTACTGTGATTATATGGTCACGTTGCCTCCTCGTCTTCCGGCAACTGATCGCCTCTGATGACAGGAGAGGAATTATGTCTTCCCCAAACATACAAAATGTTTTGATAAGATTCTGGTTGAGATTGCTGCCATGGAAAAGCAAATCTCTGGACACGTTGAAGCTCAAATCTGCCTTCCTGGCACTCATGTCTTTCTTTTTTTTTTATTATAGGTGTGTTTGATACACTTTGAGGTCACACTTCATAAACCTTTCATATGCAAAGCAACTGTTGAACCTGAGTTTTTCTGCCCTTCAACATGTCAATGGCCTTCTTCTTCTGCGAAGCTTAAAATGACTGACACAAATCTATTCAACCGCAGGTCAACTTTTATTAATTGAAAAGCACATAGCTATGACACTGACAGCTCCAAGCTATTCATCAGTATAATCAATGTCATACACACTTTTACAAATATGCACTCAGTAGGGACAAGGAGAGAACGCAAACATGTATCCCATGCGGACACGTAGTCATCTACATCTGAATCACAGGTTTTCTTTTTTTTTTTTTCTGACAAACACACTGACACACACAGGCTTCTGGTACAGCCACAGTTTGTCTCTGCAGGGTTCTGCGTGACTTGGAAAGAGCTGCACTGACTCCTTCTGGTGCCTCTAACAGCTGATTTCTTATTCTCATCACAGAGAGGCAGACGATCCTGCTAAGAAGTCTCCTGGCAGCCTCCCATTCACACTCACTGCAAAGCTGACAAGTGGCACAGTGTAATACAGGGAATCTGCTCCCACATGTGTAATCATGTCTGAACTGAAGCGCATTTAAACTGTGCTGTGGTCTAAATCGCAGTGTGGTGTCACTATTAAGACCACATTTCTGAGAGATCAATAGGAGGTTTGGAGCGCATACAGATTTTTTTTGCATGAACTTTAATTTATTATTTGTATAGACTCTATAGGCAGTAAAGATAAACACCAAAAGGATAAAATGATTGACATGTAGTAACATCAGCTCTAGAGTGTCAAAACTGTGTCACAGTAAGGCTGGCTAAACACTAGCCAATTTTAGGCCCAAAAAGTCCTCAAGTATGTGGTGTCAGCAAGATTATTTTACTGCTTCCGATCCAGTCGGACCCTCCCCCACCTCCCATTCAGATTGTGAATTATGAATACCTAGAGCAAGCAGACCGGTAATCACCATCCGGATGATGTGTATTTTTTTTGCAGCTCACAAACATGACAGCGAACATTAACAGAACTGTGCTCAGAGCCAAGTGGGATTAAAAAAAAAGAAGACCAGCTTGTGGGATTATGGTAACAGCACGAGTGCCGTTAAGATGTCAGACACAAGATATAACTAATGATGACCAAGATCGTCCTCCATATTTGTTTTTCTTCTATCATCTTGTGTCTGCGGACTCGCCACTGTGATATCGTTACTTCAAACAGCAGGTGTGTCGTCATGCAGCCTGGCCAAATTGTCTAGTGTGTGCGTTCGGAAGATTACAACGTTTAAAATCTGTGGAAACTGCCCTAATGTCTGTGGTCTTCCCAGTGACGATTCTGTTGGGGCCCTAGGCAAAAATTCCTTTGGGGCCCCTCCAACCAGTGTTCATCGTCATAACATCTGCCAGTGACCCAACGCTTCCAACTCCTCTCACCCTTTATTCCCTCTTCCTTTTCTCACTCCCAGACAGATAACTCTACTTCATTCTCCTTTAGTGTCTTTCTTGCATGCGCGTGCTGTCAGATGGGGCCCCCATTAAAGAGGTGCCCTACTTGGCCGGGGGCCCCAAGCGGTTGCCTGCCTTGCCTGTTGACAAGCAGCACCTCTGGGTCTTCCACGTTTTTTCAGGTTAAAATCTTGAAATGGTCTTGTGTGTAGCCAGCAGGTCTGAACAGCGTAGTTTGTGTGTATGAGTGTGTATTTATGTCATAGACCCGGCTTGAGTCCCATCGATGGACTCCAAAGCTGGAAATGCTGTCTCACTCTAACTTCCAGTCAACCTTACCACAGACTGAGCGCTGGAGCTGAGGCGGGTTTTTAAGGCTCTTGACAAACCGTTACACCGTGCTCGCCTGTTGATCAGGTCAGCTACTCGCCTTATTGTGAATAACGCTGTGTATCTGACTTCCGGTGCTTCTGCAGTCAGCCTCAGGTGAAAATGTAGGATTTTCGGCAATGTATTACATTTCACCGAAGGTTGCCACATGACTTATGTGCACAGTCTTTGTTTACATGCCAAGCTATTGTGCTTCCACAACTTAATTACAGACTGAGACACCAATATTAAACCAATGCAAAAGTACAAAGGAGTAGTTTATTTGTCTTGGTGCTGCAGCTGAATCTCAATGTAACTGCTTGAGGGACTTAGAGGCAGCACCTGTGCTGCCAGTTGCATTACAGTGGTTCATATTTGTTGTTTCCTGGAAAACATGATCACCAGGAAAGACTCAGTGATTAGAGCAGAAAGCTTTTTCTGGTTTGCTGAATGGTTGTTGTGCAAGCGGTGAAAGCAGAAAGTCAAAGTAATGGTGAAATCACGCCGTTATTAAAGTGAACATGTTGCAAATGGTTTCTCAGAAAGAAAAACATGTTGTACTTACAGTTCACATCACACACACATCAGTGATTATCAGGCTTTTTTCCTGTTAAAGTCTACATGAGATAACATACCATAAATGAGGTTCTCACAATAACATTGCATACATGATGTTGAAATTCCTCTATATCTTCAGTAGGCTGTTGTTGTTCTCTGATGTGCTTTATGTTACGCTGTATCCACTAATAACTCGTGGCACCACAGAGTTAGAGCAGTGCATGATTATAATGTTCCCAGGGTGTATTTATTTTTATTATTCAATCAGCAAACCAGCCATCACGAGGCTTGTGTGGCATCAGGGGCAGCTTTCTTGTGTCTGAGAGCATTTTTATGTTGTTCTCCTTTCTCTTTTTTTTTTGTTTGTCTTACTGTAAGTGGAATTGATACAGTCTATATTTAAGCTCTCAGTGTTGTTTGTAAGTAAAGATTCAGAGCCGGAGATTTTATATTAGTTGCTTTTGGTGATACTCAGAAACTGCCAAACACTAAATTCATCAGTTACAGCTTCAACATCATGGTGATTTGATGCTGAACTTTCATTCCTAATATGCACCTCAAATGTATTTCATTCAACTAATTACCTTCAGTTTAAACAGGAAACCTTTGCAGCTACCATGGATTTGAACTGGGGCTTCACACCTCGAGGACTACATCCTCTGTACTCGGGACATGCAAACTAAACACTAGTCCATGGGTCGCCCTCGAAAGTAAATCTTGAGTGGGCATTTATTCTGCACTTAAAACTCTAGTTGCTTCAGAAAGTGAAGTTTGAAGTGCTAATAGCAACCCCCATAAGATGGAATTTTGGTGGTTATGTTGAAAACAGTACCAGTGTGTATTTGGAGCGGAGCTGCTGTTTGGAAACACAAACATTGAATGAGGGCACGATCAGCCTATGAGTAAGTCAGGTAATTTTACTGAAAGACTTCACATGGAAAATGCATGTGAAGGGGCGCATGTTGTGTGAATCGTCACAAAAATTTTGAAAAAATATGGCGCTCGACCAAAACGGTAGAATCTCGTTTATTCTGGCAGGATAGTCATAGAAAATATATGAAGGCTCTACGTCACGTTCGAGCTGCCTACTACTCCTCTCTAATCGAGGAAAACAAAAGCAATCCTTTTCAGCACTGTAGCCAGGCTGACAGAGAGTCATAGCTCCATTGAGCCTTGTACTCCTTTAGCCCTCAGCAGTAATGATTTCCTGAGCTTTTTCAACAACAAATTTCTAGACATCAGAGACAAAATTGGTAACCTCCTGCCCTTACCTGGTGCAGATATGTCTGATATGGCAGAGACAGTTCCAGGACCTGATATTAGTCTAGACTGTTTTTCTCCAATCGACCTTTCAGAGCTAAATTCAATTATGACGAAACCGTCAACCTGTCTTTTAGACCCAATCCCAACCATGCTGTTTAAGGAAGTCTTTCCCTTAGTTAGCAACTCTATATTAGATCCAACCTTCCTTTTATCGCAAAGATCCTGGAGAAAGTGGTAGCTAATCAGCTAAACTTTCTCCATGACAACAGTTTATTTGAGGAGTTTCAGTCAGGATTTAGAGTCCACCATAGCACTGAGACTGCACTAGTTAAAGTTACAAACGATCTACTTCTAGCTTCAGACAGGGGACTTCTGTCTGTGCTCGTCTTGTTAGATCTTAGTGCTGCTTTTGACACTATTGACCATCAGATCCTATTATACAGAATAGAACATTTACTTGGAATTATAGGGACTGCTTTAGGTTGGTTTGAATCCTACTTATCAGATTGATCTCAGTTTGTACATGTTAATGATAAGTCCTCTATGCACACCAAAGTTAGCCATGGAGTGCCACAAGGTTCAGTGCTTGGACCAATTCTCTTTACATTATATATGCTTCCTCTGGGAAATATTATGAGGAAACTCCATACAGTTTCATTGTTATGCAGATGATACTCAGCTTTATGTATCAATGAAGCCCGATGGCACCAGTCAGTAACTTTCCTTTTTGATAAATCTTATAGTTAGGGCTGGTGCTGGTGTAGACCAGCTCCTAGTAATGCTGCTATAGGCTTAGACTACTGGGGGAACTGGCACCTTGAGCTCCTCTCTCTCTCTCTCTCTCTCTCTCTCTCTCTCTCTCTCTCTGTGCATATACAGTACATCATATTACTGCATGTATCTATCTGTAAATCTCAGTCACTAACCACCTACTTTCCTGGGAGCTCTTGAGCACTCTTAGGCTCCTCGAGATCGTTGGTTGACGGCCTGCCAGAACAACCCCCCCCCCACCCCCTCCCCACCGGATTGTTGATGGACGGCTTGCCTCCCCCCACCCCCTTGCTCCCTATCCCTCTTCCTGCATCTTATCCCATCTCTCCCCCTATCCCCTTCCAATCCGGCGCAGTCTAGGCCTGTGCTGCTTTGCTAAAGTGCTCATGATGGATAGGCCGGGTCTTTGTAATATAGCAATAAGTAAGGTCTTTTACCTGCTTTTTGTAACATAACAATGAGTAAGGTCTTTTACCTGCTTTTTGTAACATAACAATGAGTAAGGTCTTTTACCTGCTTTTTGTAACATAACAATGAGTAAGGTATTTTATCTGCTTTTTGTAACATAACAATGAGTAAGGTCTTTTACCTGCTTTTTGTAACATAACAATGAGTAAGGTCTTTTACCTGCTTTTTGTAACATAACAATAAGTAAGGTCTTTTACCTGCTTTTTGTAACATAACAATGAGTAAGGTATTTTATCTGCTTTTTGTAACATAACAATGAGTAAGGTCTTTTTACCTGCTTTTTGTAACATAACAATGAGTAAGGTCTTTTACCTGCTTTTTGTAACATAACAATGAGTAAGGTCTTTTACCTGCTTTTTGTAACATAACAATGAGTAAGGTCTTTTTACCTGCTCTTTTGTAATGTTAAAAGACAAAGAGTAAGGTATTTTATCTGCTTTTTGTAAAGTGTCTCGAGATAACACTTGTTATGAGTTGACGCTATACAAATAAAAATTGATTGATTGATTGATTGATTGATAGTGTGGTGGTTAGTGTGTGCACCCCAAGTAGGAGGGCTGTAGTCCCCCAAGCAGTCTGCCTGGGTTCAAATCCCACCTGTGGCACCTTTACTTCATGTAATTCCCCTCTCTCTCTCTTTCCCTGATTCCTAACTCTATCCACTGTCCTATCTCTAAATGAAGATGTAAAAATCCCCCCAAAAATGCATGTGAAGCTGATTAAAATGTAGCACATTATTGTTTGTGAAGATGATTTTTTCTCAAGTCAAATCTGACAGATTTCATCACTGATGTGGTTTATCACAGGGCGAACATACTATGCATACATATTTACCAGTTTATCCTCTTGTTCGTCCAAAACAGCTTACATGTTTTATGTGCTTTTGACGCAAATAGATTTTCCTGTAAAAGACAAAAATAACTTCACATTTTTGATCATGAATGAACGTTAGTTCTAACGAGGAGGATCATAGACGGACATTTAATTTTAAAAGTCCATTTGCATGCTCTACATTAAAACAAATGGGTATTTAAGTAAATGGAGTTCAATTATGGAATTCTCTAGATAATCACTTAAAATGCTGCTCAACTATTATTCAATTTAGAAGATAATATAAAGAAATGGTTATGGGAGATTATGAAACTTATTGAGTTACTCTCTGATGATTGTATTTGATTGTTTCTGTAGTTATTGTTTGTTTATTTTTGAACAAAAAGAAGACAAAAACAACAACAGGTTAGCCATCTTGTTCTGTTTCAACAGTATCTTGTGTTATTAAGAAAGTTGCAGGTATTATAAGTAATCTTTTTGCTGCTCCTGTTTGCTCATGGACAATGTGTTAGTATTATGAGAAAATATTTCATGTTGTGTGTTATTGTGTTGGAACCATACACTGAAATGAGCAAATAATTAAATCATGAAATGAAAAAAAAAACGTTGATGTAGATGTAGAGAATGTATGAGTCACAGAATGCCTGAAATAACTTGTACTTACAACTCGGCGTGTTCTGGGAATTATCTGAGAGTGTGTGTGGTTTGAGGGCCGTGGTAAATACTAATGACCCGATGAATCATTCAGACATCACTCTGTTCATGTGCCTGTTGTATTCATGTTTTTTTGGATGGATGTTTGTGTTGTTTTTCACATGTTTGCTGCTGGTTGTGGAGGATTAGCACGTCTTAATTCTGATTTTGACCAAGTGATCATACAACAATGTTAAAAAAACAAAAATTAAATAAGTAGTAATGTGTGTTTTATTGACATAAAGACTTCCCTATAGTGTGTCTTTGTCATTTCTTAGCAGTTATACAGTAACAGTAGGCCGCGTTGTTTCTGAACCTGCAGGCTGAGCTGCCGTGCATGAGATGAATAGAGAGGTTATGGCCATGTATCGTGTATAAAGTGGCACTTTACTCTCATTTTTCAATTAGGATAATGGAGGGCAGCTCTTTATAAACATGGATATGAGGTGGAGATGTGGCTGCTGGAAGGAAGGGAGGGAGGGAGGGAGGGAGGGGGGAGACAGAGCGAGGGAATCTAAACGAGAGAAAAGAAAAATTAAAGACTTTCACAACCTGTTATTTTCTATTCTAACATTTAAATAGTTATGAATTCAATTTGAATATACAATATAATATAATTTAGAATGTATTTGAATGTTATATTCCAGTTGGTGAATAGGCCAGGGTCATTAGTTTGAATGATGAAGAGAAAAAAAGGAGGAACCTACTGTACTGACTTGATTAGCCTTGATTGAAATAAAAATAACCAGACAATCTTTGACATCTTCTCTTGAAACCAGAGAAAAGATTTTTAAAATGTCTGGGGATTAATTTCCTTGTCATCAATTTGATTTAGTTCTAAAAGCTTGTTAAAAAAATCCTTTTTAGCAATAGTTTAATTTGATAGCTAAATGTGTTTCCATCTCACTTTCTCGTGTTCCTTTTTCCATTGATGTACCTGTAACTATTCTAACTTACAAAAGCTAATTTTTCCTAGCAATCATCTAGAAAATGAACACAACATTTTGGTGGATTGAGATGTCATAAACAGTCATTAGAGTTGTCTTAAGTCCTAGCTAAAAAAGGGTATCTTCATCATTTTGTTAAAAGAAGAAAACAAAAGAAGACCCAAAAAAAGAAGGTGAGAAGACAAAGAGAAAGAGAGCAGATAATAGTGTTTATTAGCTCCTAAGCTAACTGCTTCTGTCTCGCCCCCCTACTCCTACCACAGCTTCTCCTCAGGTTTCTGCTCATCTGCATGAGCCTCTCCAAGGCCTCTGGTGTCCACAGCCCGATTACTAATGAGGGGCTGAGACGGGCTGATCCGGTTTCACACATACACACACTAAATCTTCTACTCTCACCATTTCTAGCCCATTGATTTGGGTTTACCCCTGTGATTCACACACACACACACACACACAGACGATCACGTGTACATTTACGAGCAAAGATTCGCACACAGGCCCAGCCTCCCGAGCATAAATGGCGGCGCATTAGCTTACAGTGAGCATACTGAAGCCAATCGTCTCACAAGCAAAACACATGACAAACAAATCCACAAATAATCACACACACGCCTAGTAATCTCACGCACACAGGTCTGTGCATTACTGGCTGAGTGTCGATGAAAATGGAAAAAAAATTGATGGGGAAGGGTTGGGTAATGTTAAAAAAAAAAAGAAAAAGCCAAGAGTAGATGTGATGAAGAAATTGAGACGGCTACACCCAACACCGATGTTTTGCTTGGTGGGTTATCGATCAGGGAGGAGAGGATTTTGTCTGACGAGGGGTGGGTTTGAGACTGTGATGTTCAGATCTGTAGATAAAGAAACTGTAGCGTGTGAGGGCTTACACAGAGTCCCCTCTCTGTATCTTGTTCCATCAGCGTGTTCTGTTCGTCACCTCATCTGATAAGAGACACACGACATGTGGACACCGTATGGCGTTTAGCGCGACCATGACTCTGATTTCAGTTTACTCAGGCCCCCCCCAGTCACTTTGAAACTGTCTGTGTACGTGTTGCATGGTGTTTTACTCTATATAGACTAACTTTCTTTCAAATGAAACAGGCTCGGTTGAGGTAAAAGGAGACATTTGAATAAATCTAAATGGGTGTGTGTGTGTGTCTGAATATGCATACTTTCACTTTATTCATTGTCAGGTGAGGGAGGAGTGGGACGAAGGTGCTGACCCAGGGGCGTCTAAAAGATACCCAAGAAGGATAACCACAAAAATCACAAGCGATTTATTTGAGCGGGAAAATACTAAGAAATTGCACAGAGCCAAACCAAGCTAACTAAACTAAATAATGCACCAAAAATGATGAACTAAACCACTGCTGCCAGAAACTGACTCAAAACTAAATGGTCCAGGAGACCCAGAAAACACTTAACAAAAAGGAAAAAGGCCAGTCCCAGAGTAAATAAAAGCTCCCCTCACCTGGTTTAATCAAAGCCAAATCAGTCACACACACCTGACTGAATTGAGTTGATTCTCTCATCAATAATGTGATGTCAGAGTGAGTATGTAGTATCGCCCTCCTCGGATGGTCCCAGTTTCCGAGTTGGGAATTTGTTGAAAAGTCATTTCAGTGTGTTCCCGTGATTTCAGCTCGGAAAGTTTGAATGTTGTAACAACTACAGAAAACAGCGTGGATGCTTTTGTAGAAGATGAATGTCTCTGTTATGAGTTATATTTCAGCAAAAAACTGATGTGCAATCATGAATTCATAAAAAGTATGTTACAATTAACAAAACATATTTTGCTCCTCATGTTGCCTCTCCTTGCGTTAATATAAAGGAGTTAAAAAGGCATCGACTGGAGACTTCCCACATCCAACATGATAAAGAAGATAAATAGTAAGAGACAAAGTTAGGGAGAGGATTTTTGTCTTTTACTGAAGATCATTATTTTTATTTGGAATGAGATGTACGTTGAGCAGGTTAAGGTATTCCAAATAAAACACAAGTGTGCTCAGTATACTTGTACGTTAATTGAAATATTTTTTTACAAATGAGCACTGAGGACACATAATTGTATTCAAGTTATCTGTTCAGATTATTCAGCAGGGTCACAGGCCTTTGAAGCACAGCTAGAACAAAAAACAACTTAAACCAACGGAGACAGGGTCATTACTTTCGGAAGCGTGTTCTTGAAAGTTTGTAGAGAACCGCTGATGTGGTTATACTTCAAAATCCCCTTTTCCAAAAAAACAGAAAAAACAACATTAAACAGGTGCTCCAAAGATTTATTTTTTAAATGTTATAAAATGTGGAGACTCAGAAGAGAACATTCAAAACAGAAAAATTCCATTACAAGCAGTAGTGGCTGAGTAGTGGCAAGTTGGAAACTTAATTGTCAGTCTTTCATATGTACACCGTATACAGGAGTCATTGTGACAACTTGTGATATGTGATATTTACACATCACATACCAATCCATTAGCAACCTGGAGAAACTTTTCCAGCACAGCCAAGATGCAGGCCCGCCGGCAGAAATGGCTAGCAGCGCCACTTTCTAACATCTGCTTGCATTTGATTATTGGTTTGAAATTGAATGTGTGATAAATCTCAGAACTAAGGGCACGGTCACAATGGCCATCCATACCGTGCCGTACTCAAGCACGATTGGCCCCCAGCTGCTCCATTCCCATGCTGGCCGGCACGGCCCGCGGTCACACTAGCCAGGACTAACCGTGCCTAAGCACGATTACTTCTTGTACATAACATCGTCATACAACACATGCACGCTTTATGTTATTATGAAGCGTGCTCAGTTTACAAACAGGCAGACTTGAGAGAGAGAGAGAAAAAAAAGGGACATGCAGTCCGTGTCTGCACATCGGAGAACAACACAGAGAGCATGACGACTACTTTACTGACTTTTCGGCTTATTTTAAGCCATTTTAATCAGACACAGCCATAAATAAATAAAATAAATAAAATAGATGCGCAGCCGAGTCCGCGGCCGCATATCTGAGAACAACACAGAGAACATGACAGGTACTTTACTGACTTTATATTGAGTCATTTTAGTCCAATACAGCCATCAAACTCTGGATTTCTCCATAATGAAGGCTGTCAGCGTTGTGTAACCGCGTGCTTTTGCTTGTGCATGAAGTGTACCGTGCGGAAGCACACCTCTCCGAAGTGTGCCAAAGCCAAGGAAGTGTACCATACCTGAGCACTGAGTATGGATGGACAGTGTGACCGCACCCTTGCACTGCCCACTTAACACCAAACATCCAAAAATGTTCAAAAGCTTAAATGAGAAAATCAGAAAAACGGTCTCTCCATCTTTTTAGCTTTTGCCTCACAGCGATGTAATGTAATTAAAATAAACCTTCGCAAAAAACACATGAACCTATGACGATCAGCCGTGCACAGCGCACAGATAAAAGTAGATCCTTTTAGATGGACTAATATCATGTTCTGCACATGCCAGTCGATGTAGAGCACCCAGAAGAAACGCAGCCTTCATACTTACATGGCTGCTCTGTGCATTTACCACTTAGGGTGTAAGAGCCTTTCCTTGTACTTGGTCCAAAAGAGCTTTTACTCACCAGCTCATTCTGTTCGTGTACTCTCCCTCTCTTTATTTACTCTCCGTACCCCCACTCTCTCGCTCTCTCTCTCTCTCTCTCTCTCTCTCTCTCTCTCTCTTTGTGGTTCTCGGATGCTTGGCTTATATATATAAAATTGATTGATTATTGTTTAAGGGTCTGACAGAAGTGCAGCCTGTCTTGGCTCTTCTTTACAGCAAGTGTTTAACCCCCAACATGTGCACTCACTTCACTATGTCCTTAGATTTATTCCATACAAGCTCTGGACCCATCAGTTTCTCACCCGAATGTGAGAAGCTGGACATCTGTTGGGAACTATTTTCAGCAGCAGATTAATACAAATGTAGTGTCCAGTAAATTCTACAATTTATTATCTTTATCTTTATCTTTTATCCAAACAGACTTACATCAGAGCGTAAGTACAACACAAGCGAGGTCGAGAGAGGGGGAAACAACGTCAGTAAGTGCAAACAAACAGCTTTAAGTCTGATTGGACACACAGGAGCTGACAGGAAGTGACCAGAGGCAAAGCACGACATCGACAGCCGCTCTTCAGAGTTCTAATCAGCATCAAAACCATCCTTAAATCGTCATCATCAAACAAAACCATCATCATCATTATCGTCATCCATAATATCATCAAGGTCGTAGGTGTAAAAAGAGCTGGGTCTTTAGCTTTTTCTTAAAGGTGCAAAGGGACTCTGCGGAACGAATGGAGTTTGGTAGTTCGTTCCACCACCGGGGGGGGTGACAGAGGAGCCGAGTCTAGTCAGCGTCTTAGGACCCTGTTGTAAAGGTTGGATCAGACCCCTTTCATTGGCAGAGCGTAGTGGGCGTGGGGAGTGTAGACCTGGATTATAGAGTTTAGGTAAGGAGGAGCCGTTTTTGTCGCTGTTATGTAAGCGAGCGGCAGACTTTTAAATTTGATGTGCGCAGTAACTCGGAGCCAGTGGAGGGAGATGAACAGCGGAGTGACATGTGCTCTTGTGAGTAGGTTGAAGACCAGTCCTGCTGCTGTGTTTTTGGATCATCTGCAGAGGCTTGATAGTGCATGTAGACCAGCCAGTAGGGAGTCAATGTAATATAAAGTTAATGTCTATTATAATATGATAAAAAAGAAACAGCTTCACCAGTGCAATTAAGTTGCTCATTGGTGTTTTTTGGATGACAATAGAGCTCTATGGCAGAAGGGAATAAGGACAAATCAGGGTACACAGGCTATATTTGCTGGTATGATAAGTTTACTGATAGTTTTTGGTCTTTTCTTCCCTTCTTGTCTCTTCCCAGTGTATAAGTTGATTTCATTAGGGAATGCACTCTGCACTTGCATGTTTGTTTCCCCTTGTGCCTCATACTGTAGATATAGACAGGAAGTAAGAAGCACGTGATGCAGATACGGCTGCTAACATGGTCAAGTCTATATCACAGGATGCAAACAACCGTCGTGTCTGTTCCTCTGAATGGAGATATTACCCGTGTATTTATCTGTAATGTGACAGGGGGAGATTGATTAATAAGCCAAGTGTCGCAATTAACCCCTTCTATGACCATCCATCAACATAATGCATAAAAACACTAATCCAATTAAAGACCCAGAGAGAAACGAGGCCATAATTACCCGTCAAATGTCTGCTGCTCACAAATTAAAAAGAAGAAGAAGAAAATTGGCCTGCCAGAAAAAGCTTTGTTATGTATTGTGCAGATTGAGATTTTTAAAAAGAGGCAGAAGTGAGTCCAGTTTGAAAATGAAGTTTGACAAAAGACAAATGCAATCACGCCATGTTGCAGCAGTTTCCACAGTAATATATTTTTGTTTATTCTCAAGAGGTTTTAGGAAAATCAGGCATCGTTTTTTGTTAATAAGAAACCAGAAATTCTCTGTGTATTGTTTGTAATCATCGTGTAAGAGTGTCAGCTGTTTTCCCCCCCCCCACCTGTTGGATATCTCTCTAGCGCCATACACTGTCTGATACTCATCTATTGTTTGAAGAAGACACAACACAATGGATGATTTATTGAAGCCGTCATGAAGTCAACATGGACCTCTTGAGGAAACTGCGTCAACGATGGTTGTGAATAACTTGATTGGTTATTGTTTTTAAGAGGACTTATTGTGTTTCATAGATTTGTGATGGACATCCTTGAAGAACATATTTTGGCTTCAAACTTCTCAGAAAACATTACAAACTGTTTTTTTTTTAAACTCATTCTCGTGTGGTTTGTATTTATGTAAATGTCTGTAATTCCCCGTCCCAGTCAAACAGTCACACTGAGTTTTTCATCTTCTAACTGGTCTGCCTGAGCTCAAACACTGTTTTTCTGTGGGTGTCTCGTCCCTCTCTCTGTTTTTTGCTGAGCTCAGACCAAGAAAGAGGGGTGTAAAAGGAAGAGCAATTAAGCCGCCAGATAATCCTGACGACAGCAGCAAAAATGGCGATTCAGCTTATGGCCAGTAATTGTGGTCGGGACACTTTGACCTTACTCTTGTGCAGAGTGACTAAGAGGGACGGGGGTGGGGCACAGTATGAGTCCCAGGGGGCGCTCATGTAAAGAACATATAAGTGATGGACAGCGACAGGTCTCTGCAGCGACTTCATGTTAGCGGTTACAGGATTCTCTGAGAGCTCACCTGCAGGGACGGTTCCATTCGGCTTAAAAACTCACTTTGTTGTGGTTAGTGGTTTTAGAACGGTTTCATTTCAATCTAGAAAAATATCCAATAATGTCTTACTGTAACTTCAAGTCAAAGCATATTTTAACTGTCAGGGAAACAACACTTTGATCCTGATTAAATACAAACTTTATACTACTTTACTTTGTTTTATATCACTGAGAAACACATTATAATGAATGCGCTTACTTAAACAAGATATTTTGTAAACTTCATTTCCCCCCCTAAAGTTTACAGTTCTAATAATCAAATAAATTAAATCATATAAATTGATTTTTTCCAATCCAACAAAATTAGGGCGCAGATGGCCTAGCGGTTAGGTCGCGCATAGACATAGTCCTCCAAGCAGACGGCTCAGGTTCAAGTCCAACCTGTGGCTCCCTTCCTGCATGTCAATCCCTGCTCTCTGCTGATTTCCTACTCTATCCACTGTCCTGTCAAATAAAGGCATAAAGCCCAAAAATAAAACCTGAAAAAAAATCTATCAATTGAATTTCTGTCTTATGTTTCCAATGAATCTTATCTTGGAAAACTATCATAGTATTATGGTACGACAACAATTCAATACAATTTCAACCCAAGTCTTAAAAAGTGTATCTGGAGAAAATGACCAACGCTGTCTTTAAGTATTCAAAATGTTCTTTCTTACTATCCACATGTGGATATTTTCCATTAATTTAAAGAGCCCATATTATGCCCTTTTTGGGGTTCGTATATTTAATGTATGTACCTACTTTTGTACGTTCACAATAGCTAAAGTCCGAAAAAAGTGTCTGTTTTCATGTACTGCTCCTCCTTGCTCCCTCTACGCTCTGAGTCCGTCAGCTACGCTCTGCTGAGCCCACACTGCAGAGCCCTACGTGGGTCAAGTCTGCTCTGATTGGTCTGCCGATCCGCTCTGTCGTTATTGGTCAGTCGCTCAGCACGGTTCTTGCAAATGTCCCGCCTCTTTTACCATATTGGGAATGCAGCCACTGGCTCCGTCCGAGGGGAGCATTGACATTAGCACCTTAGCCCTACTGTGCTACCGCAGGCTACGGCATATCGTGGGCGTGCTACAGAAGTTAACGGGCCTGCAACATGAGCTGCTGGGCTTGCCACAACGAGCCAATGGGCTTAGATCAGTGATCTCACACTGACAATGACGTCGGACTGACAAAATTTTATCGAGGGGGGCTAGAACCGAGCGTTACATGCAGCTAATGCTACAGCTAACAGGAGAACGTAGGAGAAGCTTTGAATTTTTGCACATAGATGTGCCTAAACATGCACAGGACACTTGGAAAACACACTAAAGGGCATATAAAACCAGAAAAAGCATAATATGGGACCTTTAACACAAACACACAAGGTAACATTGTGCTGCAGATAGTCTTATCAGCTCTGTTTTAAAGGCTAAGTGACACATACTTTATCCTTATTTCTCTTGAGTTGTCTTACATTAGGTCACATTTACTGTACATCTCAGGTCATGAACCAATCAATATATTTTAACATGCAGTCTCCTCTTTTGGTTAAAATACTTCCTATTTTCTCAAGGATCAATGTCCGATTGGCTTCCTGGGAAATTTCCCCCAGCTCTTTCAGTTCCTTGTCGACACATTTCACACACTTTGAGTAGGTCAAAGGGGATTACTTCTTCATTAAAAAAAACAACTTCTTGTGATAGTTACTCAAAAAACTGCTTTTTCTTACTTTTTACTACTTGATTCTTTATCCAAGCATAATATTTAGAAAGAAATTACCAGAATAAATAACATTCAATCATAATACAGAATAAATCTCATACTTCCTTTCATATATACAGATTCATTGATCGTGATCACACTTCTTACTTTCTACTTCAAGCTGTAAAATGTATATCAACTATCCTATGACACTTTACCTACAGACCCGGTCGGCACACTTTGTAATATTATTCACACAGACCCAACATAAATCCACTGTGAGCAAGCAGCTGGGAACAGTGACAAGAAAAAAAATACCTTTTAACAGGCAGAAAGCTGTTGCCCAATTGTACAACTATTGCACGGCTTACAACTGTGAATATGATGATGGATGTGATGTTCAACAAGATGGCTAGGGGATGAGGGGAGTAACAATAAAATAAAACCATGCAGGGGAAAGAAGTAGGAACTAAATATAAGCAAAGTTTAAAAGGATTTAAACACAAATGTTCAACACAAAAGATAAAGATTCTTCTACAAAACACAAAACAAAAGAGAAGCCAATCTTATTATCTCAAATAAAAGTCAAGCACCAATAAACAAGATACTACGTGAACAATAATATGGAGTTAGATCAGTCTCAATATTCACAAATGCACACAGAAGGATTCACAAATATATTTCATTCTATATAAATGTAAAACAAATCCACAAATAAAAAAATAAGATTCACAAATGTATTTCTAATTCACACACAAATATTTATAGTTATAGTTATGTAATTGTTGCATTTGTGTGTGGGATTTTTGAGACTCCCCTGCCATGGTTAGATTCACAAATGCATTTTTTTCAGCAGGGAAATGTATGTAGCCAATCAGATGTCTCCTTCCTATTCAGCCAACCACAGTAGCATAGATTCAAGAGTATGATTCAATGAGATCACTTTAGCGTTGCATCTGCACATACAGCGATTAGCCGAGCTGTCAGACAATCTGATTAAGTCATCTTTATTCTAACCAGCACAAATAGTCTCTGTGATTATCGTACTATATATGGAAAGTTGTTTGCGTTGAATAAACTGGTGATTTTCCAGCCGATGTGTTGGGGCCGCGGCTTTTGAAGGACCCATTGTTTACTATCGTTATTACGTTTACAACCAGACCAGGCATCTGCAAAGTCAGCTATATTTTCCGTCTGACATTCGTCGGTTTACAGTCTATGGTTTCAGCTTACTTTGTGACTCTGCAAACTCTTACCGAGTAGCGTTTGTCTGTTTATAGCTCAGAGCGCGTATGTGGGTGGTGAAGCGAGTGAGGAGAGGGAGAGCGGAGGCGAGTGTGTGTGTTCGATCGGTGTGTGCACGCGCGAGTCACGTAGTTGATGCGAGTCAGTATCTGAAGTGTATGTGCAGTCTGAGCTCTGTGTTGTGTAATAAACGGCCCAACCCTCAAGAAACAAGCCGGTACTCTCCATGTCTGCTTACTATTAGCTGCGGTTCAGTAAAAAGAACGGGTCCCGGAGTTGAGAGCTAGCCTACAACTTCGGCCCTGGAGCTGGAGCAGATCAATAAGTCTCCGCTGTCCGCTCTGACCACGCTCCAGATGCTGAAGCAGGAAAAGTTAAGAGTAGTAGGCCTAACGTTACTGGACACAAAAAGTCTGAACGATGAGAGAAAGCCTGAAAGTACCGTGGATGGACACCTGGCCATGTTAACTTGTGACAGTGACCGCTAGTCTGTCATCAGAATCATGTTGAATGTGTGTTGATACATAACCACACGCAGTCATATAGCAATGTCATAACCACGACAAACAATTCCATTTATAGTACGACAATCGCAGAGACTGTTTGTGCTGGTTAGAATAAAGATGACTTAATCAGATTGTCTGATAGCTCGGCTAATCGCTGTATGCGCAGATGCAACGCTAAAGTGATCTCATTGAATCATACTCTTGAATCTACGCTACTGTGATTGGCTGAATAGGACTCCACGGCATGGAGTCTCAAAAATCCCACACACAAATGCAGTGAGGTTCACAAATGACAAACAGTTTGTAAATGCAGACTGAACAGTTTATATATTCGTGGATTTCTATTACAGGTATACAAAACCAGAAATACATTTGTGAATCTTATTTTTTTATTTGTGGATTTGTTTTACATTTATATAGAATGAAATATATTTGTGCGCGCATTGAAATCCATTTGTGAATCCTTCTGTGTGCATTTGTGAATATTGACACTGATCTAACTCCATACAATAAGGCCTCGATCGGAAACACACTCCTTCCACAGAAAGATTACACAAAAGTTTCTCGACGTCAAAGACAAGCACACACATACAGCCGACTGACCCACTGGCAACTGCTGCCTCCTCTCTCCTGCTCTTAGTAGCTCAGCCTCTGATTGCCAAGGTGCCACAGGTGTGGCTGGGCACACTCAGGCTGAGGGGCAACCCCTGGTGAGCACGCAGGAAAGAGAGACAGAGAGAGATAGAGAGAGAGAGAGAGAGGGAGAGAAAACGTACATATACACAACACTACAGCACATAACAATGGTGATAAAAAAAAACAATCTCAGAGACCTTTAGTGCTCTGCTTTCATTTCCTTCAATGAAACATGGTGTTGCACTTTTAGTCTCAAGTCTCCACATCCTGCTTTACTTCCCCATAACCAAGTCTCAGCAATAAGGAACCTTCCAACAATCAATTCCCCCCTGAGCAGAGAGCCGTCCATCCATTGCATACAGCGGGATGTTTCTGCAGTCCTGTTGGAGCGTCCCTGCTGCACACATCCTGGCACGCAGGAGCCCTGACTTTCTTGGCTCTGTTACGCCTCGAGCTGTCGGCAGGACAGAGGGCCGATCAGATCTCCATCACCATCTCCTCCTCCTCATCATCATCAACACACACCCTTAACCCCCAACCCCTCCTTCTTCCCCCCCTCCCTCAGAGGTGTCTGGTGACTCTAGCCCCTGTTATCTTGCCCCTCCCTTCATAGTGGAGAAGAGGAAGAGAGAGAGAGAGAGAGAGAGAGAGGCTGCAGCCCACTACCACTATGTCCCCAGAGGCCCCTTGCCTGCCTGCCTGCCTGACTGCCTGCCCCTCCTGCTGCTCAGTACAGCTGTGGCTCAGCACCAGACCCTGACACCAGCTGGGATCTCAACCCTGCCAGAGGATCCACGAGAAGAGTTTCTCTTCATTAGGTGAACCACACAGACACTCAACTCCAACTACAGCTGCCAAAAAAAACCTCTCCTCTGGCCATCTATAATCATGGCTGTGGCACCCCGGGCCGAGGCGCTCACCCTGCCCCTGGTGCTCACCTTGCTCAGCCTGGCACCGCTGCCCACTTTGGGAGGCTGCCCATCTGCCTGCCGGTGCTCTTTCGCCATGCTGCAGTGCCTGGAGTCCGATGGGATCACCAGCATCCCGACACTGGCACTGCAGGAGAGCGAGAACGTGACAGAGATGTGAGTATGAAGAGACACCTGCTCTGCATTTGCTTCTAAATGTGTCAAAATATGTCAGATGTCTTGAGCTTGGTGGCTCTCTAAGCTTGTTTTTCTCTGCTTGTATTAAGTTAAGCACTATTGGTTGATGTTGGATAAGTTTGGAGCGCCTCAATGGCACAGTTGTGATCTTCACAGGTAGTATTTACAGCTGGTTTCAAATGTGATCTTGGAGTTTTCAGGTTAGGAAAATATATGTATCGCATCTTCTGTCCAATGACTTTAAGTCTGGAGAGTCTGTCGATGTGCTCCATTTGTTAAAATATTGATACAGAAATTACTCTTCAGTCATTGGTGAGGCTTTCCCATGGTGCAAAACAGAAGGAAAAGTATCCACTTGACAAATGTGGAGCTGTTGAATTGATCGAATCGTTGAGGTGATGCAGTGAAGTTGTTTTTGATTGCTTTGCCTTGGAACAACAGGTGATTTTCCAAATGCTATTTGGTGACAGGTGTCACCTTTTCAGTCTGACGTTGTGGCCCAACTATGCCTTTGTTTAATTGTTGCATTACTTGTGCCAAAAAGATTTGATTTTTGACCATAAGTTCTAGGTAGAAGTCTGATGCTAGCACAGTGTGAGAAATAATGACAAACGACTAGAACTAAAAACTGGAGCGCATCTGTGTGAATCACTCAAAATCCCAATGAGAAACCACAAACCACAACGTATCTGCAATGCTTGTTGTAGTTTCTTGGAGTTTGATTTATTTAGATTCTCCTCTGTTTTTGAATCAGAAGGGGTTTTTTTTATTAGCGTTAGCCAGCTTCAGATGCTGCTTGCTTTAAAGTAAATCTGCTTCTATCTGAGACTCATAAGCATGGCTAGGGATTTAGGTCACTTTTGGTCACTAGAAATCAATTATGGATTGATGCTGACAGTAACTGGGAGAGAGTGATGGGAATTGGACGTCCGATCGTCTAGTGAGCCTCAAACTGTGGCGTCAGGGTCTTTGAAAGATCTCAGAGCCAGCTTGTAGTGTTGTGGAGACTTTTGTTTTGTGTAATAATAAAGACATACTCTGTTTACATATAGCTGACTTCAAGATCTGAATCGTGTGTTATTAAAACTATTTAAACACAGCTCTAACACTGTGGTGACATTAGGACATCAGGGGGCAGGATATGCTGAAAGAGCCCGACCGATTAATCAGCCAGCTGATAATATCGGCTGATATTTAGCATCTCCAGTGACTATCGGTATCGTCTCATTTTTGAGGGATCAACGCAATTAATGTGTAAATCTATATCTATCGCTACAGATCGAACACAGATCTAAGAAAGATATTGGCCGATATATTGTCTATCGGATTTTTTTCCCCCCCAAATTTCAATATTGGTATCGCCCTCAAAAATTCCATATCGGGTCAAGTCCAAGCTATAATGATAATTTTTGCTTTTACATCAATGCTACATCAAGTATCAACAAAAGAGGAAGAAGAAGAAAATACTTGTGACCCATAAAGAAGAAGTTTTATTAGATGCAAGGAGCTCGCACCATTCCCCTGCATATATTCTTCGGTTGTGCGCTGGTCGCAGGATATAAAGGTCATCACACCCTGCCACTTGCACACTGTGATTTTTCCTGATTATTTCTTTCCTGCTGCGTTCTCACAACAGCTCACTCCGACTTCACCTGAAATATGTACAAGGGGGATGACAGGAAACATTCCTCTTGAAGTTAGTTCTGTTTGCGTTCACACTCGCAGCTCACCAAGACATTTTAAGGACGTTATCAGGAGTTTTGTGCGAGTGTAAAAGCATCATTAATGAGGACGTATGACCACAAAAAGTATATAAAGCGAAATTTGGTAAGTTTAGAATTGAAGATAATCTGCTGCTGAGGTTTGGAGGCTTTCTTACAGTCATGCATGTCAGATTTTTGATTAATAACCCATTTATAGACATTCAAACCCCTGAGGGAAAGTGTTTGAATAAAAACCTGCGAGGCTTTTGCTCAGAAGAAGTGAGACTTCCCGCTCAGCTGTAGCACGTCGGCAGCAGATGACTGTTATTTAAGGCTGGCTTTTTCAAAACTTTGCATGGAAAAAAGAAGTAGAAACTGACCACCTGTGATTTAAAGAGGCTGCTGTATTATTATGCAACCCACCATCAGCTCCAACATGGAAAAGTAAATGTCACTCTCCGCTCCACCACGCTGTTCTCTCTTTGTTCCTGGCCCCGGATCTGAGCAATTAGCACTTGTTAAGAAGGAACTACATTTGTTCAAACGCTATTTCAGTGGAGCAAGTCAATTTACCGTCTGCTTGTCTGCCTCTATTCACCCTATACCCCCCTCTCTCCTCCTCTTTCTCTCTTTTCCTCCCTCGCTCTCGTACCTTGGAGGTATTTCCTTGTACCTACGGCTCGACATGTTTGGCAGAGCTCAGGGTGAGGCTCAACATTCTGTCTGAACCGTTTCGATCAATAAGCAAGCGGGCCTTTCTCTGCCTCTGTTTACTGCGCTGCTCTACATGCCAGCAAACAACAACACTTTGCTGTATTGTCGGCGCGAGGAAATAAAGCCGATACGTGGAACAAACAAGGGGCCATGTAACCGTGGAACAGGCCCGAAATTCATCATACGCTGAGTTATAAATTCAATTTTGTGAATTGCCAGTCAATGCCCCCACCCGGGAACAATAGATGATATACAACCCACTTGGCTCAATCCAATAAGTAAAGGCGATGGGTGATCCTGGGCCCACCTGCCCTGTAATCACATTATTGCTGTGTGGGTCAATCAGACATGAATAAAAAGGTTTGTGTGCTGCAGCTGACAAACAGAGAAGTGGACGGTTGAAACAGTGCCACATGCTGAAAGAGGCTGCCATTAACTACAAATTACTGCAGGTATTTTTTCAGTGTATACTCGACACGCTTTTATACTGTAGGGAAATAAAATCTATATTCAAATCAATCTGTATGATAGACATGTCTCCCAATGGATCAATATGTGCAATATCTATCCATCATCTAATGATCCAGCCATCCATCCATCCATCCCTGTTGATAGCATTAGAGATTGTAAGCGGAAAAAACATTTAAATAAAATCTTTATAGCTATAAAAACCACTAACTATTAAAAAACAGCATATCGGGAGCAGCAGTTGATTGATTTTTAAAATAAAATCCCCTGCAGATGCTGTCAAAAATGCCGTAGCCCCAATGTAGGCTCTTAAATGACCAAATAGCAAACAAAATCAGATCTCTGCTGTCTTCAGCACCAGTTTCTGAGTCTTTCTTGGTCTGCTTACAAGTACACTGTGACCATATTTAAAAAGAAAACTGGCTTTTGCATATATAAAGTCCTGGAAATCTTGGTTCCCTCCTCCCCCCATGTTCTTACTCATTTACATACTGTACGTATGTTTGTTTGAATGGGCACTTTCCCCCATGGGGTATCACTGGAGGAGGTAAATCGAGCCAAATCTGCTTTTAAATACATTGCATATTTATGGTCCTCATCCACATTAAATTGTGTATTGCTCTTCTTGACCTTTACTGTGCAGAAAGATTTAAATGTTTGACTAAAGATCTTTTTACTTTCACCTGCTTGCCACGTCCACATGCAGCACAGGATGATTTTTAGTTATAGTCTTTTTAAAATGTATAATTTTCATGTTTTTGGTAAGCAGCGTCCCAATGCAAGCATGCAAAAATCTGCAGTTCCTTGAGTGTCCACTTGAGGTTGGCTGCAAAAGCCAAGGTCTCCTCATTAGGTCCCATATCCTTAGGCCCATTGTTTTAGCAGAAAGAAACATGTTTACAGCCTGGTTAAAAAAACTCATCTTTATTGATTTTATTAAGTCTCATAAATGTTCAGAATTTGTGGCATGGCTGGGCTGATGAAACAAGTTGGCATGTTGCAGCTATATACCAGGAGGCTTAAGGTCTAAGGTTAAGAGTTGTGCACATGTTTGCATAATTGGGGGCGTGGCTGATTTGACCAGCCTCAACATTATCTCTTCTTCTCTTACTAGGTTTATCAAAGTAAGCATTACCAATATGGCATCCACCGTCATTCAGCTTCAAACAGCCTCTTTAAAAACAAAATGGGTGACGTCGTTAAGATGCCGTCCATTTTTTATACAGTCTGTGATTCAACTACAGTTTTCTTCATCCACATATCAAAGGTTTTTTTTTTGAGTCAGCTGTGGTTTAGATAAAACATGTCAGTAGTTTTTACTTGTAAAGTTTGTGTAAAAAAAAAGAGCTACCTGTAACTGCTTTACTCAGTATGTTCTTATTCTTTCCAATCGTCTTCCATTGTAGCAACCACAATGCACTCTACTTGAAATATGAATATGTCTTGGTGTTATCTTTATGAAGTTTTAGGAAGGCTTTCCCAATAAAGTTATTATGAGTTCGGAGAAGAGTAAAGAGCCTCATTAAGAGCTTTAGAAAATCTTTCATTCACTGTGTTGCTGAAGTGAGAAAATGGAAAACACATATGTTGCTGATGAGTGGCTGTAG